>NC_041386.1:632892963-632897071 GCF_002162155.2 Triticum dicoccoides
TCTGTTTGTGCCATTAGTTTTCAAATTTGAAAACACTTCTTTTGTTTTTTTGTTTTCTTTGTTGCTTTATTTATTTTATTTTATTTCTACTTACAACAAAATCCTTATTGTTGCTATTTTCATTTTTTCCAGTTTTTTTGTTTTGTTTTCTGCATTAATTATTTTCGTTTATTTTTTGCTTTATTTTTTAATTGTTTTTGCTTTTAGGTCAGCAAAATTATAAACTTTCTGTTGCTTTATTTATTTTATTTTCTTTCTACTTACAACAAAATACTTATTGTTGCTATTTTTTCTAGTTTTTTTGTTTTGTTTTCTGCATTATTTATTTTCTTTTGTTTTTTGCTTTAATTATTAATTCTGTTTGCTTTTAGGTTAGTAAAATTATAAACTTTCTGTTAGTGCCATAAGTTTTAGAAAAATTATAAACTTTCTGTTAGTGCCATTAGTTTTCAAATTTGAATAGTTAAAATTTGAATTCTTTGAAAATTGTTTGAATCACAAGTTTGTGATTAACTTACTAAAAATGAGAATAGATGCGCTTATAGAGAAAATTCAACCTAAATTCCTAGTAAATTTCTATGAATTTCAGAGAAATTCACTATGAATTTAGGTTAAACTTTTCTCTATTAGGGCATCTATTTTCACTTTGAGAGGAGCTCAACAAGGCAGAGAGGGAAGGGCTTATAAACGGGTGTGAGCCCCCTTCGGTTGGTGAGGTGGGACTAAACTCTGCCCGCAACGAGGACCAACCCTTTAGTCCCGATTTGTGGCACAAACTGGGACTAATGGTCATGGGCCAGGGGCGAGGAGCAAAATTATAAACTTTTTGTTAGTGCCATTAGTTTTAGAAAGTTGAAAGTTGAAAGTTGGCATGGGCTAGGGACTAATGGTCATGGTATTACGAGGGCCGAAGCATAAGACATGAAAGCATTTCAAATGAACTCTGAAAAAGTTGAAAGTTGGCATGGTATCATAATTTCAACCACATAGCATGTGCATGTACAAAACGGACAATGGTAGCATGTTCGTGTGTTACAAAGTTGGCGTGGTATCATCATAATAGTTGCGGGAGAAAGTCTTCACTTTTTCTTCGCTTATGTCATTTGCTTATTGCGTCGTAACCATGGATAATCTTCATTGTTTATCAGGATGCTTGGGTCAGCCTTGACATTGAAGGGAGGAATTTCATGAAACTTTTCATAATCTTCAGACATGTCTGTCTTGCCGTCCACTCCCAGGATGTCCCTTTTTCCTGAAAGAACTATGTGGCGCTTTGGCTCATCGTATGATGTATTCGCTTCCTTTTCTTTTCTTTTTCTCGGTTTGGTAGACATGTCCTTCACATAGGTAACCTGTGCCACATCATTGTCTAGGACGAACGGTTTGTCAGTGTACCCAAGATTTTTCAGATCCACTATTGTCATTCCATACTGTGGGTCTACCTGTATCCCGCCGCCTAACAGATTGACCCATTTGCACTTAAACAAAGGGACCTTAAAATCAGGTCCGTAGTCAAGTTCCCATATGTCCACTATGTAACCATAATATGTGTCATTTCCGCTCTCGGTTGCTGCATTAAAGCGGACACCGCTGTTTTGGTTGATGCTCTTTTGATCTTGGGAGATCGTGTAAAATGTATTCCCATTTATCTCGTATCCTTTGTAAGTCAATACAGTCAAAGATGGTCCCCTGGACAACAAGTACAACTCATCACAAACAGTGTTGTCACCTCTGAGACGTGTTTCCAACCAACTGCTGAAAGTCCTGATGTGTTCACATGTAATCCAGTCGTCGCACTACTCCGGGTGTTTGGAGCGCAAAATGTTCTTTTGTTCATCGACATACGGGGTCACCAAGGTAGAGTTCTGTAGAACTGTGTAGTTTGCTTGAGACCAAGAATATCCGTCCCTGCATATTATTGAGTCTCTTCCAAGAGTGCCTTTTCCAGTCAGTATCCCCTCATACCGCGATTTAGGGAGACCTATCTTCTTAAGTCCAGGAATGAAGTCAACACAAAACCCGATAACATCCTCTGTTTGATGGCCCATGGAGATGCTTCCTTCTGTCCTAGCGCGGTTACGGACATATTTCTTTAGGACTCCCATGAACCTCTCAAAGGGGAACATATTGTGTAGAAATACGGGCCCCAGGATGAAAATCTCGTCGACTAGATGAACTAGGACGTGCGTCATGATATTGAAGAAGGATGGTGGGAACACCAGCTCAAAACTGACAAGACATTGAGCCACATCACTCCTTAGCCTTGGTACGATTTCTGGATCGATCACCTTCTGAGAGATTGCATTGAGGAATGCACATAGCTTCACAATGGCTAATTGGACGTTTTCCGGTAGAAGCCCCCTCAATGCAACCAGAAGCAGTTGTGTCATAATCATGTGGCAGTCATGAGACTTTAGGTTCTGATACTTTTTCTCTGGCATATTTATTATTCCCTTTATATTCGACGAGAAGCCAGTCATGACCTTCATACTGAGCAGGCATTCAAAGAAGATTTCTTTCTCTTCTTTCGTAAGATCGTAGCTGGCAGGACCTTTATACTGCTTTGGAGGCATGCCGTCTTTTTTGTGCAAACATTGCAGGTCCTCTCATGCCTCAGGTGTATCTTTTGTCTTCCCATACACGCCCAAGAAGCCTAGCAGGTTCACGCAAAGGTTCTTCGTCACGTGCATCACGTCGATTGAGGAGCGGACCTCTAGGTCTTTCCAGTAGGGTAGGTCCCAAAATATAGATTTCTTCTTCCACATGGGTGCGTGTCGCTCAGCGTCATTCAGAACAGCTAGTCCACCGGGACCCTTTCCAAAGATTACGTAGTGTAAATCATTGACCATAGCAAGCACGTGATCACTGGTGTGCATGGCGGGCTTCTTCCGGTGATCTACCTCGCCTTTGAAATGCTTGCCTTTCTTTCGACATTGATGGTTGGTCGGAAGAAATCGACGATGGCCCAGGTACACATTCTTCCTGCATTTGTCTAGGTATATACTTTCAGTGTCATCTAAACAGTGCGTGTATGCGTGGTATCCTTTGTTTGTCTGTCCTGAAAGGTTACTGAGAGCGGGCCAATCGTTGATGGTCACGAACAGCAATGCCTTAAGGTTAAATTCCTCCTGTCTATGCTCATCCCACGTACGTACACCGTTTCCATTCCACAGCTGTAAAAGTTCTTCAACTAATGGCCTTAGGTACACATCAATTTCGTTGCCGGGTTGCTTAGGGCCTTGGATGAGAACTGGCATCATAATGAACTTCCGCTTCATGCACAGCCAAGGAGGAAGGTTATACATACATAGAGTCACGGGCCAACTGCTATGATTGCTGCTCTACTACCCGAAAGGATTAATGCCATCCGCGCTTAAAGCAAACCATACATTCCTTGGGTCCTTTGCAATCTCATCCCAGTACTTTCTCTCGATTTTCCTCCACTGCGACCCGTCAGCGGGTGCTCTCAACTTCCCATCTTTCTTTCGGTTCTCCCTGTGCCATCGCATCAACTTGGCATGCTCTTCGTTTCTGAACAGACGTTTCAACCGTGGTATTATAGGAGCATATATACCACATCACCTTAGCAGGAACCCTCTTCCTGGGGGGCTCGCTGTCAACATCACCAGGGTCATCTCGTCTGATCTTATACCGCAATGCACCACATACCGGGCATGCGTTCAGACCCTTATATGCACCGCGGTAGAGGATGCAGTCATTAGGGCATGCATGTATCTTCTCCACCTCCAATCCTAGAGGGCATATGACCTTCTTTGCTGAGTATGTACTGTCGGGTAATTCGTTATCCTTTGGAAGCTTCTTCTTCAATATTTTCAGTAGCTTCTCAAATCCTTTGTCAGCCACAGCATTCTCTGCCTTCCACTGCAGCAATTCCAGTACGGTACCGAGCTTTGTGTTGCCATCTTCGCAATTGGGATATAACCCTTTTTTGTGATCCTCTAACATGCGATCGAACTTCAGCTTCTCCTTTTGACTTTCGCATTGCGTCCTTGCATCGACAATGACCCGGCGGAGATCATCATCATTGGGCACATCGTCTGGTTCCTCTTGATCTTCAACATCTTCACCCGTTGCAGCATCATTGGGC
>NC_041386.1:632897295-632911374 GCF_002162155.2 Triticum dicoccoides
TATTCAGGGGGCACATAGTTGTCATCGTACTCTTCTTCTTCGCCGTCTTCCATCATAACCCCTATTTCTCCGTGCCTCGTCCAAACATTATAGTGTGGCATGAAACCCTTGTAAAGCAGGTGGGAGTGAAGGATTTTCCGGTTAGAGTAAGACCTCCTATTCCCACATTCAGTGCATGGACAACACATAAAACCATTCTGCTTGTTTGCCTCAGCCGCAACGAGAAACTCATGCACGCCCTTAATGTACTCGCGGGTGTGTCTGTCACCGTACATCCATTGCCGGTTCATCTGCGTGCATTATATATAATTAAGTGTCCAAATTAATACAAGTTCATCATCACATTAAAACCAAAGTGCATACATAGTTCTCATCTAACAACATATATCTCTCGAGAGCATCTAATTAATTAAACCATACATTGAAACTATGTAAAACATTTCAATGCGAAAACAAATGCGATCATAATCGCAACCAAGGTAACAATTGATCCAATGGCATAATGATACCAAGCCTCGGTATGAATGGCATATTTTCTAATCTTTCTAATCTTCTAGCGCATTGCATCCATCTTGATCTTGTGATCATCGACGACATCCTCAAATGCAACTCCAATATCATATTCTCCTCCTCAATTTTTTTATTTTTTCCTTCAACAAATTGTTTTCTTCTTCAACTAAATTTAACCTCTCGACAATAGGGTCGGTTGGCATTTCCGATTCACATACATCCTACATAAATAAAATCCATGTCACGTTGGTCGGCATAATTTTCATAAACAATAAATGAACCAATAGTTATAAAGATAATATATATACCACATCCGAATCATAGACAGGACGAGGGCCGACGGGGGCGGATACCAAAACCATTGCACTATATAAGATGCAATAATAAAAGTAAGAAAATAATACAAGTATCTATGTAAACATACAAGTAAGAATATTTTTCCTTTCAGAAAGAAGATAAAACAAGAGGCTCACCACGGTGGTGCCGGCGATGAGCTCCGCGCGGGTGATCAACGGCGGTGAAGACGGGGACGGGGCGTGACAGACCGCTAAACCTAGACAAATATTATGGAAAATGGAGCTTGAAGGTCGAGCTTGGAGAGGAGAAAGCTTAAGTAATGTGGCTCGGGCATTCCATCGAACACCTTGTGTGCATAGGAGGTGAGCTAGAGCACCACCAAGCCCTCTCCCCCTCGGCCAGAGAAAAACAGAGCACTGGGGTGCTCTGCTCGCGAGCGAGGGGTATATATAGGCACCTCATTGGTCCCGGTTGGTGACATGAGCCGGGACTAAAGGGGAGCCTTTGGTCCCAGTTCAAGCCACCAACCGGGACCAATGGTGGTGGGACAGGAGCGAGGCCCTTTGGTCCCGGTTCATCCCACCAACCGGGACCAAAAGGTCCGGATGAACCGGGACCAAGGGCCCACATGGCCCGGCCGGCCCCCCGGGCTCACGAACCGGGACCAATGTGGGCTGACCCGGCCTGGACCAAAGCCCTGTTTTCTACTAGTGAAAACTTAACAGAAAACTCGTAAGCTCCGTTAGTATAAGAAAATAAATCACCACTTAGGTACTGTAATGAACTCATTATTTATTTATATGGGTGTTAAACCTACTGTATTCCAACTTCTCTATGGGTTATAACTATTTTACTAGCCATAGATTCATCAAAATAAGCAAGCAACACAATGAAAACAGAATCTGTCAAAAACAGAACAGTCTGTATTAATCTGTATCAAACATATACTTCTGGAACTCCAAAAATTCTAAAATAAATTGGTGGACCTGAGTAATTTGTCTAGTAATCATCTGCAAAAAGAATCAACTAAATAGCACTCTCCAGTAAAATGTTTTAGCTAATCTCGTGAGCGCTAAAGTTTCTGTTTTTTACAGCATGATCATAAAGACTTCACCCAAGTCTTCCCAAAGGTTCTACTTGGCACAAACACTAATTAAAACATAAAACCACATCTAAACAGAAGCTAGATGGATTATTTATTACTAAACAGAACCAAAAAGCATTAAAATAAAATTGAGTTGGGTTGCCTCCCAACAAGCGCTATCGTTTAACGCCCCTAGCTAGGCATGATGATTTCAATGATGCTCGCATAAAAGATAAAAATTGAAACATAAAGAGAGCAGCATGAAGAATATGACTAGCACATTTGAGTCTAGCCCACTTCCTATGCATAGGGATTTTGTGAGCAGACAACTTATGAGAACAATAATCAACTAGCATAGGAAGGCAAAACAAGCATAACTTCAAAACTTTAAGCACATAGAGAGGAAACTTGATATTATTATAATTCCTACAAGTATATATTCCTCCCTCATAATAATTTTCAGTAGCATCATGAATGAATTCAACAATATAACCAGCACCTAAATCATTCTTTTCATGATCTACATGCATAGAAATTTGCCGACTCTCCACATAAGCAAAATTCTTCTCATTCGGAATAGTGGGAGTATCATAAGAGACTTGAATACTATAAATTGTTTCCACATTAAAAGAGTAATGTTCAGAAAAAGGGTAATCACAATCATGACAAGGTTTATAAATATAATCATCACTACTTTTTATAGCATAAGTTTCATCACAATAATCATCATAAGTAGCAACTTTGTTCTCATCATGTAACATCCCAAATTTTTAATTTGGAATGTTATACATTAGATCATCATGCATATCATATTTTATTTTGCATTTTGGTTGATCCTAGAAATTCTATGCAACTCAATGACACACGGAGAGAGTTGGGTGATGAAGCTATGTACCTAGGGTAGGATCATGGACCTGTCCTAACTGCCCTACCCAAGGACATCTCTAGAAGAAACCACCTTTCAATCGACTTGGAGGTGTTCCACTGGATAGACTCGAAGACGCTCGACCAAGAAGCAATTACTTGACCGAGATCCAACCAGTCGACGGCCAAGAGACCTGAAGTCACTCCACACGCTAACGGTCAGTCATTAAGTAGCTGTTATGGTCATCATAACACTTTATTACTAGCGTTACCAGTAACGCCCTGCCTTAATGTACATTGAACCCTCTGTAACATGGGCTGGCCGGGGTCCTAGCGCACTCTATATAAGCCACCCCCCTCCTCCGAGAGGAGGGTTCGCACCTCTGTAACCCATATTCATATAATCCAGTCAACCGCCTCTGGGCTCTGAGACGTAGGGCTATTACTTCCTCCGAGAAGGGCCTGAACTCGTAAACCTTGCGTGCTTACAACTTCTCCGCAGCTAAGATCTTGCCTCTCCATACTTACCCCCCTACACTAATGTCAGACTTAGAACCACGACAGTTGGCGCCCACCATGGGGCAGGTGTTTTAGCGTTTGTTGGAGAAGTTGAGACTTTTTTCTGACCCGTATCATCATGGTTTTCGGCGGAGTTTCAGTGGAGGGTCGTGACATCCGTCTCGGCGCGCTCATGTTCATCGTCGACGACTCCGCTTGGCTCCAGGAGGCTCCACTCGACGTGGACGCACTCCCTGCTCGCGGGGCAACGCACTTTAGCGCGTGCGTCCGCGGCGTTCTCCTGCGGCAACCGTCGACCCCCTATCGGTCGGCTCCTGTGTTGTCCTCACTCCCCGTTTCCCGCCGGCACAAGCGCTCCGGTCGGTCGAGACTTCAGCGGTGGGTGAGGCACGCGGTGGTGCGTCAGTCGGCCACCCCCCAGGTCGCGGCGATCGAGCCCAACGAATCCCTCTACGGCCTGTTCGACTGGCTCCGCTGTCACATCCCTAGCTTCTGGCATTGCTCTAGGCTAGCTTCATGTGTGCATCATGTCTATATTTTTGAAACTTGAATTGAGGAATATTGGAAGCCTCAAAACCCTAAATAAAGGAGGGGCAAAAACCCTAGAAATCTCATTCATTGCTCCAAAGTGCTCCTCTTAAATGTTTGATAATTTTTGGTAAGGGTTCTGGTCCCAACCAAAATATTGAACATTTTTAAGGATTTATTTTTGGGACTTTGGATTTAATTCATTAGCTATTTGAATTTGAATTATATTCATATAACTAGAATATAATTTCAAATACCCCTGAAATATTTTATAAGCTTTTGGAAAAGTCCAGCTAGCAATATAAAATATTCAGAGGAGTTTTGGCATTGTTTGAATTATTTTAAATTCAAAACAGTGGCAAAATAAGTTAAATAAAACAAAACAGAACAGAAAAATATAAAACAGAACTTACCTGGACTTACCTGGCCTCACCCGTGCAGCCCACCAGAGCCGGCCCAGCTCCTGTGCTGGTCCAGCACTGTGCGGCCCAGCCCACCGCGGTCGCCACCGTCTTCAACCTCCTGCCAGTAGGCAGGAGGGCGTGTGCCCGACGCGCGCGCGCACGCTCCGGCCACCTCCTGCTTACCTGCTCGCCGCTGGAGGCACCCGAGGGCGCCACGCACTCCCCCTCGCCCCCTGCACCTCCCCCCTCTTCCCCTGGACCCCGTTCCCTCCTCTGCTTCCCTCCTGCGCACACCACCGAGCGGAGCTCGCCGTCATCGTCGCCGTACCCATGGCCACCGGCCACCCCTAGCCTCGCCGATGCACCCAGGAGCTCCGCCTCGACCCCCTCTTCCTCCCCACCGATCCACAGCCTTCCGGAAGCCCTGCATCGCCGCCATCGCCGTCGTCTTCTACCTCGGACCGCCGGCCATCTTCGTCAAATTCGTCGGCTCCGGTGCCTCCCCGAGCTCCCTGAGGCCACCGTCGCAACCCCTGTGAGCTCCACTCCATCTCCCCTCCTTCATTTTGCTCCCCTCCGTGCCGTAGCGCCGTTCCCCACGAGCCTGAAAGCTCACCGCCGCCGGCCATGTCGCCGTCGTGGCTACAGACGCCGTAGCTCGTGCCTGGGCGCGTCATAGCACTCGGTTTGCTCCCAGGAGATGACCCCGACCACCAGCTGGACCTGCCATGCACCAGAACTCCGAACCCGCACTCGCCCGAGCTTCGGCGGCCGCCTAGGTCGCCGCCGGCACCGATTCCGGCCGCCCCGAGCGCAACTGACTCCACCAAGAGCTTCGGCTCGTCCCCAGCTCCTCCTAGATGCCCTCCGCGGCCCATTTGGTCGCCGGAGTGGCCAAAACCACTCTCGCCGCCGCGTCGGGCTCGCCGGCGGCTAAACGCCGGCAGCCGACTTTGACTTTGACCACAGGTGGGCCCCGGTTGACTCTCCTGAGTCAATGACAGGTGGGGCCCAGCCCTGTTAACTATTAGGATTAGTTTTAATTAATTTTAGTTAAGCTAATCACACTGACACGCGGGACCCACTGTCAGGTTTGACCCAGACCTGTTCCCTTGACCTGCTGACGTCACACTGATGTCAGGCTGACGCAGTAATTGATTTTCTGGATTTAATTTAAATCAGGAAATTCCAGAATATAATTTAAACTTCAAAAATTCATAACTTTTATTCTGTAACTCCAAATCAGACAAATTATATATGAAAAATGATCAGAAAAATCCAATCTATCCATCTGTACTATTTTCATGCATGTTAGAACAACTTATCACTACTGTTTAGGACAAATGAAGTGAATGACATTTGAATAATCACATATGGAGTTTGAATTTGAATCTTGTATTCAAACCAACTTCATTTAATCTGTTGCTAGTTGCATTAGCTCAAAACACATTCATTTTGCCATGTCATGATCATGCATCATATTGTGCATTGCATTGATTGTGTTCCTTTCTGTGTTGCCGGTATTTGTCCCCTCTCGATAGTCGTGATACCGATGATGTGATCGTTGACACTGATGAAGACTCAATGCTATCTTCAGAAGTGCCAGGCAAGCAAAACCCCCTTGTTCATTCCGATACAACCCTACTCTCTCGCTCCTGCTCTCTTTTACTGCATTAGGACAACACCGATTCATCTGTTACTTGCTGCGGTAGCTGAACCCCTTTATCCTTTGCATGACCTGTCATTGCCACAGTAAATAGATGAAACCCACTAGCATGAGTAGGAGTTGTTTGAGCCCTGTTGTGCCTACTCATTCATGTTTGTTTGTCATGCCTGCTACTGCTTAGAGTTGAGTCAGGTCTGATTCATCGGGGATGAATCAGAGGCGTGTGAACATGTCCTACTGTGTGTGAGCTAAGTGTGTGAACACGATTTGGTAAAGGTAGCGGTGAGAGGCCATGTAGGAGTACATGGTGGGTTGTCTCATTGAAGCCGTCCTTAGGAACTGAGTTCTGTGTTTGTGATCCATGATTCAGCTACTACCATACATTGGGCCCTGAAATATGACCCCGCTCGACTTCTTATTCACCCTAGTCCTCTGTCCAGGAGTTGCAAGTAGTTTCTGGTGTTTGTAGCTTACTGGAGGCCGTGGACAGTGCTGACCGTAGGGGTGGGCTGTGATGCGGTAGGTACGTGGCACGGTGTACCGGATGCCCGTTTGGTATCTCGGGAACCCTGTTCACATCGTTTGGGGCTGTGAGCGAAACTCCGGCCGGATCTCCTCATGGATGGAACCCGAATAGGCGATAAACCTGGACTAGAGACTTAGGTGTTTAGGTAGGTCGTGGTCTACACCCACGTCGGCTTTCGCTTGAAGTCTGCCGAGCACATGTCGTGTGCAGACGCTAAGTGGTGGAAACATGTATGAAGAAGTACACCCCTGCAGGGTTAATATCACCTATTCGAATAGCCGTGTCCGCGGAAAAGGACTTCTGGGTTGCTTATATCAGTTCATAGACAAGTGAAAGTGGATACTCTAAAATACGCAAGATAAGCGTGAGTGCTATGGATGGCGTTCTCGTAGGGAGACGGGAGCGGATCCATAGTGGTCTATTGATATGGCGAATATGTGGACTCGTGTGTGCCACCTCAAAAGAGTCGCTTGCAGTCGTAGTTTAGGATAGCCACCGAGTCAAAGCTGGCTTGCTGCAGTCAAACCCCTCCACCCCCTTGTTGATAATGATGCATATGTAGATAGATCTGATGTAAGTCTTGCTGGGTACATTTGTACTCACGTTTGCCTATTTTATGTTTTGCAGAGAGACTTCGGTCTTACTAGTAGTTTCGCGTGGACTTCGACGTTTAGCTTGTTACCTCAGCTACGATCTTGTGCCCTCGGCAGGATCTGATATATAGTCAGGCTTCTCAGCCTTTTTCATTTATAGATGTCTGTACTCAGACATGATAGCTTCCGCTTGTGCTCTGATTTGTATGCTCTGATTGTTGGGTCGTGAGACCCATGTTTGTAATATCTCGCTCCTCGGAGCCTAATGAATAAATTACTTGAGTCGTAGAGTCATGTTGTGATGCCATGTTGTATTTGCACATATCGAGCATATTGTGTGTATGTTATTGAAATGCTTGGTATGTGTGGGATCTGACCATCTAGTTGTTTATCTTTAGTAGCCTCTCTTACCGGGAAATGTCTCCTAGTGTTCGCCGAGCCATGGTAGCTTGCTACTGCTCCGGAACACTTAGGCTGGCCGGCATGTGTCCTTCTTCGTTCCTGTGTCTGTCCCTTCGGGGAAATGTCACGCATTGAGTACCGGAGTCCTGTTAGCCCGCTACAGCCCGATTTACCGGAGTCCTGCTAGCCCAGTGCTACAGCCCGGACCCACTTGCTGATGACCGACACGTTCGAAGCTAGGTCATGGATGCCTGTCCCTGTAAGTCTGTGCCACTTTGGGTTTACGACTAGTCATGTCAGCCCGGGCTCTTTATCATATGGATGCTAGCGACACTATCATATACGTGAGCCAAAATGCGCAAACGGTCCCTGGCAAAGGTAAGGCGACACCCGTGGGGATACCGTGCGTGAGGCCGCAAAGTGATATGAGGTGTTACCGGCTAGATCGATGTGACATCGAGTCGGGGTCCTGACATCCGCAGAGACCGCATCTGAGTGTGATAGCAGCGATCTGGCGGCGGAGGTTCTGATGGTCGATGGACCGCCCAGTCCTCCCAGATTTCCCCGTACCGACGGAGGCGTGGGTGGAGGCGATCTGTCGCGTCTCCATGAGGAGTATCTTCCCGAGCCTCTCACATCGCTGCAGAGAGAAGAACTTCGCCGCTGGAACATGGATGCACTGCACACTCCTATCGTTGGAGAGACCCCCGAGGCTCGCGCCTGGCAAACTTGGCCGAGCGCACTCGACTGGAAAACCTCCAGCGAGCACTCGACGAGCGTGCGCGACAACGGATTCCCGAATCCAGTCGATGTCAGCTCTTCCCGCCCCCGCAGGTATATCGAACTCCGGTTCAGAATTTAGCAGTTGCGGCCCGTATAGCAGAGTCGATTCAACCTTCCCAGTCGGAGGATGGCAGAGGCTTGCTGCAGATCAGAGCGTTACTCCGGGCAGTAGGAGATCAGAATTCCGTTGTTTCTCAGTCGCGAAACAGGATTCACAGCAGATCCGTTGCCGCGGACACAGTCCAGCAGGCTCACAGCCCGAGATCGCCCCTGAGGCATGAGGGACATGGAGACCGGCATGACCACTATGGGAACTATGAGTAGTATGATCACCGAGTCGATCGTGACGGTCGATGTCGAGTGCCCACGCCTCCCCCGAGGAGCGGGTCGTTTGTGCCTCGCTAGCAGGATGACAGGCGCCCTCATAGTGGTGGGCGAAGGATTCCAGTCAACCCCAGAGGGCCAAGCTTTGACGCGAGATCCATTCTCGTCCAGGGTTTGGTCAACAGGAACAGGGCTCACCGAGAAGGTCACGACAGAGATGCACCTACCAGCAGTAGAGTGCATGTTTCGCGGCCAGAATGCTTTAGTAGAGCCATCAGGGCCGCTGTGATTCCTCCCAACTTCAGGTTGGCAACTGGAGTCAGTAAGTTCACTGGCGAGTCCAAGCCCGATACTTGGCTTGAAGATTACTGAGTGGCCGTCCAGAGCGGCGGCGGTAATGATGAAGTGGCCATGAAGCACCTCCCTCTCATGTTAGAGGGCTCGGCCAGAGCGTGGCTGAACCAGTTAGCACCTAGCAGCATTTACACTTGGGAGGATCTCTCCCGAGTGTTCGTCACCACAATTGAAGGCACGTGCAAGCGGCCGGCAGGGCTGACGAACTGCGGTCTTGTGTACAGAAGCCAAATGAAACTCTGAGGGATTACATCCAGAGGTGGATCACGTTACATCACTCGGTGGAGAATGTGCCTGACCACCAAGCAGTTTGTGCCTTCAAGGAAGGCGTCAAGTACAGAGAACTGAATTTGAAATTCGGTCGAGCTAGGGATATGTCCCTGAATCAGATGATGGAGATTGCCACCAAGTACGCTAATGGCGAAGATGAAGATCGGCTCAGGAGTGGCAAACTCAAGTCAGTCGCCCAAGAACCCGGGGGCAATTCCAATCGGAAACAGAAGCGGAAAGCCGAGCCAGCGGCTCCCGGGGAAGCCTTGGCTTTAACCCAAGGAAAGTTTAAAGGGAAACCTAAAGGGCCTTGGAACCCTAAAAAGGTTAAAGACCAGGACGGAAATGATGTGTTGGACTTGCCATATCTCGTCCACACAAAGAAAGATGAAGAGGGTAATTTCATTTACCCGAAACATACCCCTCGACAGTGTCGACTCTTGATCCAGCAGTTCCAGGGCAAACAACCCATAGGTAAGGAAAAGAAGTCGGACAAGGTCGAGGACAAAGAGGACAGTGATGACGGATACCCTCAGGTCAATTCCACCTTGATGATTTTTGCTGATGTTGAGAGCAAAAGTCGACTAAAAGTCATAAACCGAGAGGTAAATATGGTTGCTCCGGCGACACAAAGTTATTTGAAATGGTCCCAGACTACCATCATGTTCGACCAGTCCGATCACCCAACGCATATTGCCACCCCTGGGAGGCAAGCTCTGGTGGTCGACCCAGTGGTTGAAGGCACTCGACTGACCAAAGTCTTGATGGATGGTGGCAGTGGTTTGAACACATTGTATGCTGAGACATTGAAAGGGACGAGCATTTCGATGTCTAGACTCAGCGCCAGCAACATGAGTTTCCACGGAGTCATTCCTGGGAAGAAGGCTGAATCACTCGGCCAGATTGCTCTTGATGTGGTTTTCGGTGATTCCAAGAATTACCGCAAAGAAAGGTTGACATTTGAAGTTGTAGACTTCCAGAGTGCCTACCACGCTATTTTGGGCAGTCCGGCTTATGCACGCTTCATGGCCCGACCGTGTTATGTGTATCTTAAATTGAAGATGCCTGGTCCCAAAGGTGTGATCACTATTACCGGCAATCGGAAGAAAGCGGAAGAATGTTTTCAGAAAGGTTCGAAGATCGCCGACGCTCAGATGGCAGTGGTGGAGTTGCGGGAATACCAGAAGACTGCAGACCCGAGTGATTTGTTGCGAGCCAAGAAGCCCGCTATAGAGTCAGCTTTTCAGTCGACTGGCGATACAAAGACAGCTCATATCCACCCGACCGACCACAGTGCTGCTCCAACTCATATCTCGACAACACTCGACTCCAAATAGGAAGAAGCGCTCATCCAGTTCCTCCGTGAGAACTAGGACATTTTCGGATGAAAGCCCTCTGACATGCCGGGTGTTCCCAAGGAGCTGGCTGAGCACCGCCTAAGAGTCGACCCAAAAATAAAACCTGTCAAGGAACATCTCCGACGGTCCGCCGTCTAGAAGAGAAAGGCCATTGGTGAAGAGGTAGCTCGGCTCTTAGTGGCAGAGTTCATCCGAGAAATCTACCACTCCGAGTGGCTCGCCAATGTTGTCATGGTCCCCAAGAAGGACAAGTCACTTCGCATGTGCATTGACTTTAAACATATCAATCGGGCCTGCCTGAAAGACCATTTTCCTCTCCCCGCATCGACCAGATAGTCGACTCGACTGCGGGATGTGAGCGACTGTCTTTTTTAGACTCCTATTCCGGGTACCATCAGATCCGTCTGTATGGACCTGACGAGATCAAAACAGCTTTCATCACTCCATTCGGGTGCTTCTGTTATGTTACCATGCCATTCGGCCTCAAGAATACCGGAGCCACATTCATGAGGATGATTCAGAAGTGTTTGCTCACCCAAATCAGTCCGAATGTGGAGGCGTACATGGATGATATTGTGGTCAAGTCACGGAAGGGTTCCAACCTGCTGACTGACCTTGCTGAAACCTTTGCTAACCTCAGAAGGTTTGATATCAAGCTTAATCCATCAAAATGCACATTCGGGGTTCCTAGCAGAAAGTTACTCGGTTTTCTTGTTTCCGAACGGGGAATCGACGCCAATCCAGAAAAAGTTGGTACTATACTCCGAATGAAAAGTCCTGTGCGAGTGCACGATGTTCAGAAGCTTACTTGTTGCTTGGCCGCCCTAAGTCGATTCATATCTCGTCTCGGTGAAAAGGCATTACCTCTTTACCGATTGATGAAGAAGTTTGACAAGTTCGAGTGGACTCCTGAAGCTGACGTAGCATTCGCAGAACTCAAAGCTCCGCTCTCCACCCAGCCGGTGCTTGCTGCCCCAATCAGCAAGGAGCCT
Source organism: Triticum dicoccoides (assembly GCF_002162155.2). Taxonomy (NCBI): domain Eukaryota; kingdom Viridiplantae; phylum Streptophyta; class Magnoliopsida; order Poales; family Poaceae; genus Triticum; species Triticum dicoccoides. The sequence goes on from NC_041386.1 coordinate 632,908,770, forward strand.
TTGCTGCTTTACATTGCAGCCACAGGACAAGTCGTTAGTATGGTACTCACGGTCGAGCGGGAAGAAGAAGGGAAAACCTTCAAAGTTCAGCGCCCAGTGTATTATATTTCTGAAGTCTTGACCCCATCGAAGCAAAGATATCCTCATTATCAGAAGCTCGTATATGGGATTTATATGACCACAAAGAAAGTTGCCCACTACTTCTCTGATCATTCCATTAAAGTCGTCAGCGACGCTCCGTTGTCAGAGATCTTGCATAACAGGGACGCAACTGGTCGAGTGGCAAAATGGGCGATTGAACTCCTTCCTCTAGATATCAAGTTTGAGGCAAAGAAAGCTATCAAGTCCCAGGCAATCGCGGATTTCGTCGCCGAGTGGATTGAGCAGCAACTGCCGACTCAGGTCCACTCAGAGCATTGGACCATGTTCTTTGACGGTTGCAAGATGATAAATGGTTCCAGAGCCGGAGTGGTGTTGGTCTCTCCCAGAGGAGATAAACTCAGATATGTTCTTCAAATCCACTTTGATTCCTCTAACAACGAGGCAGAATACGAAGCACTTTTATATGGGTTGCGCATGGCCATTTCGCTCGGCGTCCGTCGCCTCATGGTCTATGGCGACTCAGATATGGTGATCAATCAAGTGATGAAGGAATGGGATGTCAGAAGTCCAGCCATGACTGGTTATTGCAATGCAGTGAGAAAACTGGAGAAGAAATTCAAGGGGTTAGAGCTTCATCACATACCCCGACTGAAAAATCAAGCAGCTGATGATCTGGCAAAAATAGGTTCCAAAAGAGAAGCCATTCCCAGCAATGTGTTTCTGGAACACATCCACACACCATCAGTCCAGGAGGATCCCTTCACTGAAGAGGCCCCGCAGCCAAAAAGTGCCACGGATCCGACTGAAATCGAAGTGCCAGCTGTGGTCGACTTGATCATGGAAGTCCTGGTTATCACTCCCGTCTGGACAGAACCGTACATCGCGTACATCCTAAGGAATGAACTCCCAGAAGACGAAGAAGAAGCTCGACAGATCGTCCATCGATCCAAGGCCTTTATAGTCATAAAGGGACAGTTATATAGAGAAAGCGCGACTGGGGTCGGTCAGAAGTGTATTACACCAGAAGAAGGTCAGATGATCCTTAACGATATCCACTCGGGGACCTGTGGCCATCATGCATCCTCTCGGACCATTGTGGCTAAAGCATACCGAGCGGGGTTCTACTGGCCAAAAGCCAATGAGATGGCCAAAGAGATAGTCGACAAATGTGAAGGATGTCAGTATTACTCCAACATGCCACACAAGCCCGCGTCGCCCTGAAAACCATTCCACTCGTCTGGCCCTTCGCGGTTTGGGGGTTGGACATGGTTGGACCACTGAGAACAGGCAGAAGCGGCTTCACTCATGTGCTGGTAGCAGTCGACAAGTTCACCAAATGGATTGAGGCCAAGCCTATCAAGAATCTTGATGCTTGCACCGCTATTAGTTTCATCAGAGAGTTGATATTCAGATATGGAGTTCCGCACAGCATCATCACCGACAACGGGTCAAACTTCGATTCTGACAAATTCAGGGCCTTTTGCGCCTCTCAGGGCACTCGGGTCGCCTCTGCTTCGGTCGCTCACCCTCAGTCGAATGGGCAAGCAGAAAGGGCAAATGGCCTAATTCTCAAAGGACTGAAACACCGATTGATGCGCGATCTCAAGCACGCAGCAGGTGCATGGCTCGACGAGCTTCCATCAGTCCTTTGGGGATTGAGGACAACCCCGAATCGATCAACCGGAAGAACCCCATTCTTTCTGGTCTATGGAGCCGAGGCAGTCTTACCGAGTGACCTACTTCACAACGCTCCCAGAGTCGAGCTCTACTCAGAAGATGAAGCAGAACAAGCCCGGCAGGACGCAGTCGACCTCCTAGAAGAAGAAAGAGAAATGGCCTTGATTCGATCGACCATCTATCAGCAAGACTTGCGTCGATTCCATGCCAGAAACATGAAGAGCCGAGCCTTCCAAGAAGGAGACTTAGTCCTCCGAGTGGATCAGCAGAAACTACACAAGCTCGCTCCTACTTGGGAAGGCCCCTTCATAGTCACCAGAGTCCTCCACAATGGAGCATACCACCTCTACAATGTCGATCACCAGATTGATGAGCCACGATCCTGGAATGCGGAGCTACTCCGCCCCTTTTATACTTAAATTCTCACTTGGATGAGATGTAATAAGAAAAACTCCTGAAGTTTATTTATCAAAGACAAGAGCGTTATAATTTTCCCAGTGATTATTGTTGCTTTTTTGTTTGCGTAAGAAATCACCCAGTAGGTGACTTAGCTGCGAATCCGTTTCACCTAAGTTTAAAAAAAATTCCTACCGAGTGGAGAGCAATCCTCCCACTCGGGGGCTTAGCTGCAGTCCAGAACTCGCCTAAGTTCTCTCACTTAGAGACTTAGCTGCAGTCCGGCACTCGCCTAAGTTTGTAAAAATCCTACCGAGTGGAGAGCAATCCTCCCACTCGGGGGCTTAGCTGCAGTCCAGCACTCGCCTAAGTTCTCTCACTTAGAGACTTAGCTGCAGTCCGGCACTCGCCTAAGTTTGAAAAAATCCTA
>NC_041386.1:632911646-632911991 GCF_002162155.2 Triticum dicoccoides
CCGTTTCACCTAAGTTTGAAAAAATCCTACCGAGTGGAGAGCAATCCTCCCACTCGGGGGCTTAGCTGCAGTCCTGTACTCGCCTAAGTTCTCTCACTTAGAGACTTAGCTGCAGTCCGGCACTCGCCTAAGTTTGAAAAAATCCTACCGAGTGGAGAGCAATCCTCCCACTCGGGGGCTTAGCTGCAGTCTAGTACTCGCCTAAGTTCTCTCACTTAGAGACTTAGCTGCAGTCCGGCACTCGCCTAAGTTTGAAAAAATCCTACCGAGTGGAGAGCAATCCTCCCACTCGGGGGCTTAGCTGCAGTCCAGCACTCGCCTAAGTTCTCTCACTTAGAGACTTAG
>NC_041386.1:632912409-632951446 GCF_002162155.2 Triticum dicoccoides
GCACTCGCCTAAGTTTGAAAAAATCCTACCGAGTGGAGAGCAATCCTCCCACTCGGGGGCTTAGCTACAGTCCAGCACTCGCCTAAGTTCTCTCACTTAGAGACTTAGCTGCAGTTCGGCACTCGCCTAAGTTTGAAAAAATCCTACCGAGTGGAGAGCAATCCTCCCACTTGGGGGCTTAGCTGTAGTCCAGCACTCGCCTAAGTTCTCTCACTTAGAGACTTAGCTGCAGTCCGGCACTCGCCTAAGTTTGAAAAAATCCTACCGAGTGGAGAACAATCCTCCCACTCGGGGGCTTAGCTGCAGTCCAATACTCGCCTAAGTACGAAACACATCTCATTCCTCAAGGACGACGAGGGGCAGGTCGACTACCACCTTCTCCTGGGGAGCTTCGCCACAAATACAATGTGCGCTCCGTCCCACTCTGCAGTAACAGGGTGTGGGTCGACCGCCGCCTTCTCCTGGGGAGCTTCGCCCCAAATACAAGACATAGGTCGACTGCTTCCCTCTCCTTCGGAGCTACGCTGCGAATGCAAAAGTTGTCTCGAATGAAGAATGGGTTCACTCAGCAGGAGATTCATAAAGATATTCAACGGTAAACCAAGTTTGGGTAAATTCCAAAGGTTCCAAATCACAGATCGAAGTACTCGGACATGCAGCCCGAAAAAGTTTAACGGTTACAAAAACCACTCGGCATTCCGAGGCAAATTTAAGGTGGGACATAATAGTTTGTTCACTCCGCGGGAGGAGGGCTGGCAGGCTCGACGAACTCATCCAAGTCGACGCCATCGGTTATCCGAGTGGCTGCAGCGATGAAAGTCTCCATAAATGTTCGGAAGTCATGCTTCTAGGTGTTGGCGACCTTGATTGCTACCAGTTTGTCCTGTCGCACCTCCTTGCAGTGGACACAATCCAAAGACAGAGCCACGTCAGCGCCACACCAAGCAGCAGACTTCTTCCACTCCTGCACTTGGTCGGGGATTTCATTTAGTCGAGTCATCAGGGACTCAATATCATTTTGGAGCTCAGCCTCTGGCCAAAGTGCCGGGTCAATCCGCGACATCGCAACCTTCAGTCGAGCCAAGTAGTCCACGGCACTGTCAATGCGAGATTCCAGACGGAGCAGATTCATGGCAATTTCATCTTTCACGGGAGAGTTGATTGGATCCAAACCAGACTCGATCTGCCCAGTATCCTCTTCAAAGTTCTGGCAAAACTCTGCATTCACGATCCAAGGATAAGTCAATTTTCGTACACTAAGTCGACTCAAAAAAAGTCAGTCGGAACAGAATGTGCACCTTCAAGCTTGATGAACAGCTTCTTGGCAAGACTTCTCAGATAACTCTCCAGATCATCCCTCCTGCGAGCAATTCCTTCCATTTTCTCGCCCTGGACAAGATTCGCCTTCTTCCAGTGCGAGCACTCCTTGTTGGAGTCATTCAGAGCAGTCTTCAACTTGGTATTCTCTTCTTCCAACTGGCCGACGGAAGCCAGCTTCTGTTCGGCCAGAGCGGTCTTGTCGTCAGCCTCCTTACGAGCAGCGGCCAAATCCCGATCCTTCTTCGCCAGAGCTTCTCTCAGTTTTTCTGCAAAGAAATGATGATTGATTCAGAAATAGCAGAAGGGTACCCAAGCCTAAAACTGACCAGTCGACAAACTCGTCTTACCTGCGGCGTCGTCTCTGACCTTTTGCAGCTCTGTCCTGGCCAGCTCCAAGTCAAGGTTCAGTTGAATCTGCTGCTTCTCCAAGTCAGCAAAGCGAGCTCCAAGATCACAAGATTTCTGAAATCAAAGGGGATAAGTTATTTTTACAGCAAAAAAACAACAAAGGCAATAAATACTAAGACTACGGTCGACTGCCCGCAGTCCACCATAGTCTCGGGGACTACACCCAGTGGGTGCACTCAGCGTGCCCCCACCGGATCCCACTCGACCAGTCCGCCGGAGTCGAGTGGGGGGAGTAAAAAAAGAGAGAGAAAGTAGAACTCAGACCACAATCGACTGCCAGCAGTCGACCGCGGTCTTGGGGACTACACCCAGTGGGTGCACTTGGCGTGCCCCCACCGGTTCTGATCCCACTCGACTAGATCGAGTGGAAGAGATAAACTACCAGTTCGGTTTATACATTCGGCAAAATACTAAGCCTACAGTCGAGTGCCTGCAGTCCACCATAGTACCGGGGGCTACACCCAGTGGGTGCACTCAGCGTGCCCCCACTAGTCCAAAAATTCAATCGACACACCCAGTGGGTGTACAGATGCAAAAGTTTTCGGAAAGAATCTTCAGGTAGCATATCCTAACAGAACAAGCGGCAACCAACTAACCTGAACGTTTCTCTAGAGAGCCGAGCTGGCAACATAGGCGGCTTGGCTGGCGTCCCACACCGTCTTCATCTTCTCCATCATAATGCCCGCCTGGCGTATGGCTTCCTTAGCAGCATTCACCTCGTCCTCTGCGACATGATGGGTCGCAAAAACTGAAGGCGGGTCGACAGGGGCCTAAGCAGTCGACGAAGAAGGCAAGGCACTCGACAGTGGCTCAGCGAAGGTAACAGAACCCCGATTGACGTCGCTAGTGTCCTGAACAACTGGTTCCGCCCTCGGCGTCGTCTGTAGTGCCCCGCTTGCAGGAGCTCGCCTATTTTTCCTTGTCGAAGGCCTCTCGGGCTCTTCATCATCATCAGGGAGGTCAATAACGTTGGGAGCTATGCAAAGTTCAATCGTCAAAGTCACATCATCCAATGGTACGCGTTGCAGTTGAATCGACCAAAATAAAGATAGTATGGCAGAGATCATACCCGGATTAGAAGTGACCGCATCCTCCATCACCTCATCTTCGTCCCTGTAAGCTGAGGTCCCGGAGGTAGCAGCGCTGACAGTTCCAAAGTTCGTCTAGTTAAAACAAGAAAAACAAACAGCGTGGAACATCGAGTGAATGCAAAGAGAGGCACTCACGCGGAAGCAACGGGGATATCAATCTTGATTTTCGGCAACGCCTTCCGAGTCTTCGGCTCTACAACTCTGGGGTGCATTGGCGCCTTCTCAGTCGGGGTTGGTGAAGAGATCCGAGGGCGCTTCAAAGACTGACCAGCCGGAGCAGTTGCCTTGTCACGGGCACTTGGCCGTTCGTGGTCAAGCTTGGATCGCCTCTCCCTGCGAGGAGGCGACTCGACTTCTTCTCCACCGCTTGAGTCGTCGCTTCCTCCATCCCCTTCACCATCGGAAATCCACTTGCCGCTTTCGCCGCCACTCGCCTCGCCTTCCAAAGCTTGCTCTTGCTCCCCCCTGGGCATTGAATACATTTCAATAATGGCCTGAAAGAAAGCAGGTAGATCAAAGTCAGTCAACTCAATATAGGCAGCTACGCGAGTGAATTCAGATTACAAGCAAAAACTCAGAATCAGACCTGCTCTGGTGCGTGGGACTGGTCGAATGGAGGGACGGACAGTTGGAGCTATGGCCATGAAGAAGCGTGAGTTTCGCAACTTGCGCCAAGGAGGACGGACAGTTGGCCAGTATGTGGAGGAATTTAGTAAGCTAGCACATTATGCCCCAGATGACGTCGCTACGGATGCAGCTAAGCAGGAGAAGTTTCTGGAAGGACTGAATGATGAGTTGAGCATGCAGTTGATGGTAGCAACCTTCAACAACTAACAGGAGTTTGTAGATCGTGCTCTTATGATTGAAGGGAAGCAGCAGCAGATTGAGAATTGCAAGAGGAAGTATGGACAAGGAAAGTACAATTCAGGAGCTCAGTAGAAGCCACGTTTTACCCCTAGACCGGGAGGACATTTTCAGCATACTCATGGTGGAGGTAGCTCACACAATCACAATGGCACCAAGAACGGAAATGGCAACGGAGGAAGAAACGGCCAGAACCGCACCAACCCCTCAACCCCAGCCAAGAAGGACCTAAGCCAAGTCACTTGCTTTAAATGTCAGAATACCAGACATTATGCCTATGAATGTCCTGAATTACAAAATGGAAATAGTAATGGAAGTTCTGGGAAGAATCCGAACACTTTCAACAGGGGACATGTGAACCACGTTAGCATGGAGGAGGTTGAAGCTCAGCCCGATGCAGTAATAGGTAAGTTTTTGGTTAAGTCAGTTACTGCACTCGTTCATTTTGATACTGGTGCATCGCATTCATACATCTCAAGGGGATTTGTGGATAAGTATAACCTACCAACCCAAGCCCTTAGGTCACCCATGTTAGTAACCTCGCCCGGAGCAGAGTATGTGGCTAGCCTATGGTGTGATCGGTTACCATTAAGGATTGGTAACTATGTTTTTCCCTCAGACCTAATAGTATTGGAATCTCAGGGATTGGATGTGATATTAGGTATGGATTGGTTATCATAGTATGAAGGAAATATTGAGTGTGCTAGTAAGACAATTTTGCTTACCACCCCAGAAGGGAGAAGGATCAAGTATGTATCCCGGCATGTGCCAAAGAGGACTCAAGTAAATTGCCTCACAGGAGTTGTGCAGGAGGAAGTACCAGTGGTAAGGGATTTCCCTGAAGTATTTCCAGAGGAGTTGCCAGGCATGCCACCGGATAGAGATATTGAGTTTTTGATTGAGCTATTGCCAGGCACAGGTCCAATATCAAAGAGACCATATAGGATGCCAGCAGAGGATTTGGTGGAAATTAAGAAGCAGATTAAGGAGTTACTGGATAAAGGATATATTCGCCGAAGTTCCTTGCCTTGGGGATCGCTAGTACTCCTAGTGGAGAAAAAGGATGGATCGTTAAGGATGGTTGTTGATTATCGAGGATTGAATGAAGTAACGATCAAGAACAAGTACCTGCTACCAATGATCAACGATCTGTTTGATCGATTGCAAGGAGCTAAGGTATTTTCCAAGATCGATCTGTTGAAGATTCAAGAACAGGATATTCCGAAGACAGCTTTTACCACCAGGTATGGGCTGTATGAGTATACCGTTATGTCATTTGGTCTGACTAACGCACCTGCCTATTTTATGAACATGATGAACAAAGTGTTTATGGAGTTTTTGGATAAGTTCGTCGTAGTGTTCATTGATGATATCCTGGTTTATTCGAAGAATGAAGAGGATCATAAGGAGCATTTGCGTTTGGTACTTGGAAAGCTCAGAGAACATCAATTATAAGCCAAATTCAGCAAATGTGAGTTTTGGTTGAAGGAAGTAGGATTCCTCGGACACGTTATATTTGGAGAAGGTATAGCAGTAGATCCCGCTAAAGTTGAAACAGTGACCAAGTGGGAAGCCCCAACAACAGTCGGAGAGATCCGGAGTTTTCTTGGACTCGCAGGATACTACCGGAGATTTATTGAGAAATTCTCAAAGATTGCGAAGCCTATGACGGAGTTGTTGAAGAAAGATACAAAGTTCATATGGACGGAGGAATGTGAGGCTAGTTTCCAGGAGTTGAAGAAACATTTGGTTACCTCACCAGTGTTGATTTTGCCAGACCAGACCAAAGATTATGAGGTGTATTGCGACGCTTCACGTCGAGGACTTGGAGCAGTGCTTATGCAGGAAGGGAGAGTTATTTCATATGCCTCAAGACAACTGAAACCTCATGAGTTGAATTATGCCACGCATGATTTGGAGTTAGCAGCCGTAGTGCATGCATTGAAGACATGGAGACATTTTCTCATTGGAAATCATTGTGAGGTGTACACGGATCATAAGAGTTTAAAGTACATTTTCATCCAGAAGGAGTTGAATCTCAGACAAAGGAGATGGTTGGAGCTCATCAAGGATTATGATATGAGATTGCATTATCACCCCGGAAAATCTAATGTAGTAGCTGACGCATTAAGCCGTAAGAGCCATGTCAATACGTTAATGACGGGAGGAATACCAAGGGAGTTAGCAGAAAATATTCGTGAACTATGTTTGGAAATAGTTCCGAGAGGCTATGTAGAAGCATTGGAGATTCAATCAACTTGGATGGATAGAATCAGAGAAGCTCAGAAAGCTGACAAAGAGATTGCCGCTATAAAGGAGAAACTGAGCAAAGAAAAAGCTAAAGGATTTCGTGAGGATGAGCACGACACCCTATGGTTTGAAGGCCGCGTTTACGTGCCCAACGACCTGGAGATCAGGAAGTTGATATTACAAGAGGCACATGACTCACCATATTCGATTCACCCAGGAAATACCAAGATGTATCTGGATTTGAAGGATATTTTCTGGTGGACCGGAATGAAGAAGGATATTGCGGAGTATGTAGCAGTTTGTGATGTATGTGAGAGAGTAAAGGAAGAGCATCAGAAGCCAGCTGGATTGTTACAACCATTGCCGATACCCGAATGGAAGTGGGATAATCTAGGCATGGATTTTATCATAGGATTGCCCAGGACTCGTTCAGGCTATGACTCGATTTGGGTTGTAGTCGATCGATTGACGAAAGTAGCTCATTTCATCCCAGTAAAGACCACTTACACAAGTGCTAAGTTGGCAAAGATATACATGACCAGGATCGTATGTCTGCATGGTGTTCCAAGGAGTATCGTATCAGATAGAGCAACCCATTTGACCTCAAAATTCTGGAAGTAGTTGCACGAAACTTTGGGTACCAGGCTAGAATTCAGTACAGCTTTTCATCCACAGACAGATGGATAGACCGAGAGAGTCAATCAGATTTTGGAGGATATGCTGAGAGCTTGTGCGCTAGATTACGGATCTAGTTGGGACGATAATTTGCCATATGTAGAGTTCTCTTACAACAACAGTTAACAAACCAGTTTGAAGATGGCCCCTTTCGAAGCTTTGTACGGAAGGAGGTGCAGGACACCGCTGTCATGGGACGAAGTTGGAGACCGCCAGTTGTTTGGACCTGACTTGATTAAAGAGTCTGAACAGAAGGTGAAGTTGATTCGCGATAGGCTCAAGGTAGCCCAGTCCAGAGAGAAGAGTTATGCAGATTCTAAACGCAAGGAGACAGTTTACAAAGTTGGAGATAGAGCTTATCTTCGAGTATCTCCACTTCGGGGAACAAAGCGTTTTGAGTTAAGGGAAAGTTAGCGCCATGATTTGTAGGACCATATCGAGTTTTGGAGCGTATGGGAGAAGTGGCCTACAAGTTGGAATTGCCCGAAGGATTGTCAGGAGTTCATGATGTGTTCCACGTTTCTCAGTTAAAGAAGTCTCACGCGGAGATGGCTGACATACTGTTGAGAGACACAGTGCCATTGGAAGCAATTCAGTTGGATAACGATTTGACCTATGAGGAGAAACCAGTCAAGATTCTCGAGTTTGCTAGCCGAGTTACTCACAGAAAGGTTATCAAGTTTTGCAAAGTTCAGTGGAGCCACCACTCAGAGGATGAAGCCACCTGGGAGCGAGAGGAAGATTTGCTCAAAGACCACCCTCACCTATTTTCTAGCCAACCCGAATCTCGAGGGCGAGACTCATCTTAAGGGGGGTAGGTTTGTAACATCCCAAATTTTCAATTTGGAATGTTATACATTAGATCATCATGCATATCATATTTTATTTTGCATTTTGGTTGATCCTAGAAATTCTACGCAACTCAATGACCCACGGAGAGAGTTAGGGATTTCGTTATTTTCATATTTGAGTTTTCTCAAATTTTGAGAATAGGATCATTTGATTTTAAATATTTTATCGTCAATTATTTCTATTACAAAAATATGAGAGAGGGAATAAAATGACTTTCCCAAAATAAAGACATATTGAGGATTTAATAATAAAATAAATAAGATTTTATTTCGGAGTTTCTCGGTGTTTTATTTAAATTTAGGAAAAATGTGCGTTTTTCAAAATTGCATTTAGGGACCAAATAAATGTTCACCTTGTGCGGCTTGATTTTAGAAGCCCGTGAAAATTTATTTCGGAATTTTTGGAGTCAGTTTAGTATTTCTTTTTATTTTTCTTCCGAGTGGAATAATAAAAAAAACGAACCGACTTCAGGGTACCCGAGCGGGACACCGCCCGGGGGTAGCCTTTAAATAGCGCCGCCATGAGCCGCCCCAGCCCATCAGCCCCGCCTCGATCTGCGCGCGCCGCCGGAGCCGCCGCCACTGCCGCCGACGATCCCGCCGCCTGAGGTTTGTCGCGCCTCGTTTTCCGTACCGAAAAAGAAAGAGAAAAAAAATTCGGCGTTCGTCGTTTTTCTTTTTCTCGGATTAAATCCGCGATTTTTCTGATCGCGATTCCTGATCCGATTTTCGTTTTAGTTAACTTTTTGCTCGTTTATCAGAATCAGGCGATTCAAGCGCCTAGGGATTCGTCTCGAAACCCTCTATCCGTTTAACCAATTTAAACAAGTTTTTGTTACTGTAAAATTTGCCCCAGATCTAGATTAGTAGAATGAAGTTGTTTTCTTTTGCAGTTTGATTTGCGTTGCTTCGTTCGATTTGATTCTTTTTGCCAACCGGAGTTCTTAAGTTGAACCTTCTAGTTAGATCTCTTATTTGAGTTTTACCTGTGCATTAGATGAGTACTTATTGTATGCTTGTTTGTTTGTTTGCGATAGAGTACCCGGAGTGCGCCGCCTGTTACTTCGAATCATTAGGTTTTGCGGATCATCAGCAAGGCAAGTAACACTTTGATCATACCTTTCCTACTACCCAATTTTATTGCATTAGATCAATCCTCACACATTGCATGATTAGGATCTAATTAAATTGTGGGATGGGAAGTAGATGAGGTAGTACCTATTACCTGTTATTATCAAACCTTTGGGAGTTACTTCTACGTTTGCTTATTATGCCAAGCTATGCTAGTAGACGTTGATAGGGTGAGTGATATCCATGACAGATGTGAGTTTCTTAATTAATGGTTTATCTAAGGTGGCAACTTAAACACACATCTGGGTGGATTGAGGCACCTGGGTATTCCAGGACTTGCCTGTTTTCTTTTGGACCGCCACCCAGGCTCAAAGGGATCATGAGACTATTCATACTAGAAACTTCCGTGTGCAGCCACAAGCTATTATGGCCTCTAGCATAGTTGACTAAGTTGTGCGAACTCTTACAGTGGTAGACTAGCAGATGTAGGGGATGTAGGTGGTACGGTCTACCCGATCATAAGGTGCTAGCGCTTCTGAAAGACTATGTCTCGGTCATCCGTCTTCTTAAACACCATGTAGTGCGAGAAACCAAATGGAGGCAATCGAGTCTTGTGGGGAAACGTGTGCAAACCTCTGTAGAGTGTAATAAACTAATCATGGTTAGCCATGTCCCCGGTTATGGACATCTTGAGTATCTAGTACCTGGATTTTCATGTGAATCTCAACATGTTACTCTAAATTAATTTTGTTGGGTTATGTTAAAGATGATGCTTAATTGGGATTGAGAATGGTGTCAACCATTCTCAATGTTTAACAGCCACCATGATAGTTAAATAAATCTATTCCTTTGAAGTAGGAAAAAATTGGCTTTACGCAAAACTGTAACCATAGAGCTTTCCACCAGCCAAATATGCATATAGTATAGTTGTTACATTCCATTACTCTCTATGTGTAACCTTGCCAGCATATTCCATGTGCTGACCCATTTTCCGGCTGCAACGTTAATGTTGCAGACTTTTCATACGATGATTAAGGAGTTTTTAGGTCATGGTTCTATACTCAGTGATGCCGTTGGAGTTGATGGACTCACTTATCTTCCAAGCCTTCCGCTGTTATCGTTATTAGATGGCATTAAGCCATATTTATTGTAATAAGTTCTCTTTTGAGACACTCGATGTAATAAGTGTGTGATTGCTACTCTGCTATAAATCCTCCGAGTACTGTGTGGTGTCAACATTACTGATCCAGGGATGACACCGGAGCACAGAGATCAGACTGTTTGAGGTCTGGTCGCTATAGAGATGGTATCAGAGCACACGCTGACTGTAGGAAACGACCACTAAGCTAAAGACCTAGATCACTATTCACTCTCTTCTCTTCTGACCTCTCATCTTTTCTACTCTTTAGGATGGCGGATGCAAGGAACAAGTTCACACAACCGGATGAAGATACACCCTTTGGACGTCACTTGAAGGAAGTCACTAGATACCTGAACATAGGAGTACCAAGCTTCACGGGAACCTACAACGCCACTTTACCTGAAGAAGAGCGCTGGATGATTCAAGTTCAAGTTCCATAGAATTTTCTTTTGATGCACCAACTTGGAGTCTAGGAAAGAGCATGGCAGCTCACATCGCCATGGGACGCATTGGAGAAGTCTACCGCAAGGATCTCAAGGATACAATCTACCAGATTTGTGGGCGCCGAGATGAACACTGGGAGATGATCAGCACCAGGAAGGATAGATCAATCACAGCTTTTATCCAAGAGCTAAACCAGCACATTTGACAACAGGAGAACCAGATGTGCGCCGACATGATAGACCTGAAGAAGGCAAAGACTAGAATCAAGGAACTGGAGGAAGAACTCAAGGCTACACGTGAAGATTATGAAGAGGAAATTGAAGTATTGGTGGAGAAGAATGACGACCTGATCAAGAAGATTGGAATATTTATGGGAGACCCTACGCCAGTAGATGAAGACGAAGAACCCCAGGAAATTTGCCCGAAAGACTACATCATCATCGACGACACCGACTCGGAAGCAGATAGTAGCGATGATGACTATGTTGATGAAGCTGGAGCAGATATTATGGAGTCAACAACCGAAGAATATTTCTAGTAGACCACCTCATCAGTAGTAGTAGTCCACCATGTAAATATAGTAGTCCGAGCACTTTTGCGATAGTTTGATCGATTGTATGCCTTTGTTTGATTGAATGAAGTGAATTGTTTGCTTTTGCCTCATGTGCATATGGGTAGTGTTTTCTCTTTAGACCCCCTCTATTCTTATATCTCATCTTTTCTAAACCCTCAGATGCCTCCGAGACGTGACCCCGGATTTACCTTTCCACCGGAGCTCACCCAGTTGATCCAGCAGCAGAACACATTGATGCAGTTAGTAGTCCAGAATCAGAATCAGGGGAACAACAACAACAACCCACCACCACCACCACCTGTTGACCACTTAGCCCGTTTTCTTAGGCTGAATCCGCTAGTGTTTTCCAGTAGCACCGAGCTAATGGTAGCAGATGATTGGCTCCGCAAGACAGCTAGGGAGTTGACCACAGCAGGATGCATAGATGCGGAGAAGGTGAAGTTTTCCGCACATCAGCTAGAAGGACCAGCAGCATCATGGTGGGAGAATTTCACAGCCACTTTCCCAGTCGACACTGTCACATGGGACCAATTTCAGCAGGCTTTTCGTACTTCACATGTTTAAGTAGGAGCTATGGCCATGAAGAAGCGTGAGTTTCGCAACTTGCGCCAAGGAGGACGGACAGTTGGCCAGTATGTGGAGGAATTTAGTAAGCTAGCACATTATGCCCCAGATGATGTTGCTACGGATGCAGCTAAGCAGGAGAAGTTTCTGGAAGGACTGAATGATGAGTTGAGCATGCAGTTGATGGTAGCAACCTTCAACAACTAACAGGAGTTTGTAGATCGTGCTCTTATGATTGAAGGGAAGCAGCAGCAGATTGAGAATCGCAAGAGGAAGTATGGACAAGGAAAGTACAATTCAGGAGCTCAGCAGAAGCCACGTTTTACCCCTAGACCGGGAGGACATTTTCAGCATACTCATGGAGGAGGTAGCTCGCACAATCACAATGGCACCAAGAACAGAAATGGCAACGGAGGAAGAAACGGCCAAAACCGCACCAACCCCTCAACCCCAGCCAAGAAGGACCTAAGCCAAGTCACTTGCTTTAAATGTCAGAAGACCAGACATTATGCCAATGAATGTCCTGAATTACAAAATGGAAATAGTAATGGAAGTTCTGGGAAGAAGCCGAACCCTTTCAACAAGGGACAGGTGAACCACGTTAGTGTGGAGGAGGTTGAAGCTCAGCCTGATGCAGTAATAGGTAATTTTTTGGTTAAGTCAGTTACTGCACTCGTTCATTTTGATACTGGTGCATCGCATTCATACATCTCAAGGGGATTTGTGGATAAGTATAACCTACCAACCCAAGCCCTTAGGTCACCCATGTCAGTAACCTCGCCCGGAGCAGAGTATGTGGCTAGTTTATGGTGTGATCGGTTACCATTAAGGATTGGTAACTATGTTTTTCCCTCAGACCTAATAGTATTGGAATCTTAGGGATTGGATGTGATATTAGGTATGGATTGGTTATCAAAGTATGAAGGGAATATTGAGTGTGCTAGTAAGACAATTTTGCTTACCGCCCCAGAAGGGCGAAGGATCAAGTATGTATCCTGGCATGTGCCAAAGAGGACTCAAGTAAATTGCCTCACAGGAGTTGTGCATGAGGAAGTACCAGTGGTAAGGGATTTCCCTGAAGTATTTCCAGAGGAGTTGCCAGGCATGCCACCGGATAGAGATATTGAGTTTTTGATTGAGCTATTGCCAGGCACAGGTCCAATATCAAAGAGACCATATAGGATGCCAGCAAAGGATTTGGTGGAAGTTAAGAAGCAGATTAAGGAGTTACTAGATAAAGGATATATTTGCCCAAGTTCCTCGCCTTGGGGATCGCTAGTACTCCTAGTGGAGAAAAAGGATGGATCGTTAAGGATGGTTGTTGATTATCGAGGATTGAATGAAGTAACAATCAAGAACAAGTACCCGCTACCAATGATCAACGATCTGTTTGATCGATCGCAAGGAGCTAAGGTATTTTCCAAGATCGATCTGTGATCAGGATACCACCAGTTGAAGATTCGAGAACAGGATATTCCGAAGACAGCTTTTACCACCAGGTATGGGTTGTATGAGTATACCGTTATGTCATTTGGTCTGAGTAACGCACCTGCCTATTTTATGAACATGATGAACAAAGTGTTTATGGAGTTTTTGGATAAGTTCGTCGTAGTGTTCATTGATGATATCTTGGTTTATTCGAAGAATGAAGAGGAGCATAAGCAGCATTTGCGTTTGGTACTTGGAAAGCTCAGAGAACATCAATTATATGCCAAATTCAGCAAATGTGAGTTTTGGTTGAAGGAAGTAGGATTCCTCGGACACGTTATATCTGGAGAAGGTATAGCAGTAGATCCCGCTAAAGTTGAAACCGTGACCAAGTGGGAAGCCCCAACAACAGTCCGAGAGATCCAGAGTTTTCTTGGACTCGCAGGATACTACCGGAGATTTATTGAGAAATTCTCAAAGATTGCGAAGCCTATGACGGAGTTGTTGAAGAAAGATACCAAGTTCATATGGACGGAGGAATGTGAGGCTAGTTTCCAGGAGTTGAAGAAATGTTTGGTTACCTCACCAGTGTTGATTTTGCCAGACCAGACCAAAGATTATGAGGTGTATTGCGACGCTTCACGTCGAGGACTTGGAGCAGTGCTTATGCAGGAAGGGAGAGTTGTTTCATATGCCTCAAGACAACTGAAACCTCATGAGTTGAATTATGCCACGCATGATTTGGAGTTAGCAGCCGTAGTGCATGCATTGAAGACATGGAGACATTTTCTCATTGGAAATCATTGTGAGGTGTACACGGATCATAAGAGTTTGAAGTACATTTTCACCCAGAAGGAGTTGAATCTCAAACAAAGGAGATGGTTGGAGCTCATCAAGGATTATGATATGAGATTGCATTATCACCCCGGAAAATCTAATGAAGTAGCTGACGCATTAAGCCGTAAGAGCCATGTCAATACGTTAATGACGGGAGGAATACCAAGGGAGTTAGCAGAAAATATTCGTGAACTATGTTTGGAAATAGTTCCGAGAGGCTATGTAGCAGCATTGGAGATTCAATCAACTTGGATGGATAGAATCAGAGAAGCTCAGAAAGCTGACAAAGAGATTGCCGCTATAAAGGAGAAACTGAGCAAAGAAAAAGCTAAAGGATTTCGTGAGGATGAGCACGACACCCTATGGTTTGAAGGCCGCGTTTACATGCCCAACGACCCGGAGATCAGGAAGTTGATATTACAAGAGGCACATGACTCACCATATTCGATTCACCCAGGAAATACCAAGATGTATCTAGATTTGAAGGATATTTTCTGGTGGACCGGAATGAAGAAGGATATTGCGGAGTATGTAGCAGTTTGTGATGTATGTGAGAGAGTAAAGGAAGAGCATCAGAAGCCAGCAGGATTGTTACAACCATTGCCGATACCCGAATGGAAGTGGGATAAGCTAGGCATGGATTTTATCATAGGATTGCCCAGGACTCGTTCAGGCTATGACTCGATTTGGGTTGTAGTCGATCGATTGACGAAAGTAGCTCATTTCATCCCAGTAAAGACCACTTACACAAGTGCTAAGTTGGCAAAGATATACATGACCAGGATCGTATGTCTGCATGGTGTTCCAAGGAGTATCGTATCAGATAGAGCAACCCATTTTACCTCAAAATTCTGGAAGTAGTTGCACGAAACTTTGGGTACCAGGCTAGAATTCAGTACAGCTTTTCATCCACAGACAGATGGATAGACCGAGAGAGTCAATCAGATTTTGGAGGATATGCTGAGAGCTTGTGCGCTAGATTACGGATCTAGTTGGGACGATAATTTGCCATATGTAGAGTTCTCTTACAACAACAGTTACCAAACCAGTTTGAAGATGGCCCCTTTCGAAGCTTTGTACGGAAGGAGGTGCAGGACACCGCTGTCATGGGACGAAGTTGGAGACCGCCAGTTGTTTGGACCTGACTTGATTAAAGAGTCTGAACAGAAGGTGAAGTTGATTCGCGATAGGCTCAAGGTAGCCCAGTCCAGAGAGAAGAGTTATGCAGATTCTAAACGCAAGGAGACAGTTTACAAAGTTGGAGATAGAGCTTATCTTCGAGTATCTCCACTTCGGGGAACAAAGCGTTTTGAGTTAAGGGAAAGTTAGCGCCATGATTTGTAGGACCATATCGAGTTTTGGAGCGTATGGGAGAAGTGGCCTACAAGTTGGAATTGCCCGAAGGATTGTCAGGAGCTCATGATGTGTTCCACGTTTCTCAGTTAAAGAAGTGTCACGCGGAGATGGCTGACATACCGTTGAGAGACATAGTGCCGTTGGAAACAATTCAGTTGGATAATGATTTGACCTACAAGGAGAAACCAGTCAAGATTCTCGAGTTTGCCAGCCGAGTTACTCGCAGAAAGGTTATCAAGTTTTGCAAAGTTCAGTGGAGCCACCACTCAGAGGATGAAGCCACCTGGGAGCGAGAGGAAGATTTGCTCAAAGACCACCCTCACCTATTTTCTAGCCACCCCGAATCTCGAGGGCGAGATTCATCTTAAGGGGGGTAGGTTTGTAACATCCCAAATTTTCAATTTGGAATGTTATACATTAGATCATCATGCATATCATATTTTATTTTGCATTTTGGTTGATCCTAGAAATTCTACGCAACTCAATGACCCACGGAGAGAGTTGGGGATTTCGTTAGTTTCATATTTGAGTTTTCTCAAATTTTGAGAATAGGATCATTTGATTTTAAATATTTTATCGTTAATTATTTCTATTACAAAAATATGAGAGAGGGAATAAAATGACTTTCCCAAAATAAATACATATTGAGGATTTAATAATAAAATCAAATAAGATTTTATTTCGGAGTTTTTCGGTGTTTTATTTAAATTTAGGAAAAATGTGCGTTTTTCAAAATTGCATTTCGGGCCCAAATAAATGGTCACCTTGTGCAGCTTGATTTTAGAAGCCCGTGAAAATTTATTTCAGAATTTTTGAAGTCTGTTTAGTATTTCTTTTTATTTTTCTTCCGAGCGGAATAATTAAAAAAATGAACCGACTTCGGGGTACCCGAGCGGGACACCGCCCGGGGGCAGCCTTTAAATAGCGCCGCCCCGAGCCGCCCCTGTCAGGACCCCGACTCAATGCCACATCGATCTAGCATGTAACACCTCATATCACTTTGCGGCCTCACGCACGGTATTCCCACGGGTGTCGCCTTACCTTAGCCCGGGACCGTTTGCGCCTTTTGGCACACGTATATGACAGTGTCGCTAGCATCCATATGATAAGGAGCCCGGGCTGACATGGCTAGTCGTAAACCCAAAGTGGCACAGACTTACAGGGACAGGCATCCATGACCCAGCATCGAACGTGTCGGTCATCAGCGAGTGAATCCAGGCTGTAGCACTAGGCTAGCAGGACTCCGGTGAACCGGGCTGTAGCGGGCTAACAGGACTCCGGTATTCATCGCGTGACATTTCCCCGAAGGGACAGACACAGGAACGAAGAAGGACACATGCCGGCCAGCCTAAGTGTTCCGGAGCAGTAGCAAGCTACCATGGCTCAGTGGAAACACTAGGAGACATTTCCCGGTAAGAGAGGCTACTAAGGATAAACAACTAGATAGTCAGACCCCACACATACCAAGCATTACAATAACATACACACAATATGCTCGATATGTGCAAATACAACATGGCATCACAAAATGACTCTACGACTCAAGTAGTTTATTCAATAGGCTCCGAGGAGCGAGACATTACAAACATGGGTCTCATGACCCAACAATCAGAGCATACAAGTCAAAGC
The DNA here is from genome assembly GCF_002162155.2 of Triticum dicoccoides. NCBI lineage: Eukaryota > Viridiplantae > Streptophyta > Magnoliopsida > Poales > Poaceae > Triticum > Triticum dicoccoides. The sequence continues at coordinate 632,928,913 of NC_041386.1, forward strand.
ACAAGCGGAAGCTATCATGTCTGAGTACAGACATCTATAAAAGGAAAAGGCTGAGAAGCCTGACTATCGATCAGATCCTGCCGAGGGCACAAGATCGTAGCTGAGGTATCAAGCTAAACGTCGAAGTCCAAGCGGAACTACTAGTGAGACTGAAGTCTCTCTGCAAAAACATAAAATAGGCAAACGTGAGTACAAATGTACCCAGCAAGACTTATATCAGATCTATCTACACATGCATCATTATCAACAAAGGGGATGGTGGAGTTTGACTGCAGCAAGCCAGCTTTGACTCGGTGGCTATCCTGAACTACGACTGCAAGTAACTCTTTTGAGGTGGCGCACACGAGTCCTCATATTCACCATATCAATACACCACTATGGATCTGCTCCCGTCTCCCTACGAGAACGCCATCCATAGCACTCACGCTTATCTTGCGTATTTTAGGGTATCCACTTTCACTTGTCTATGAACTATGCAATGGGGTCCAAGTTCCCATATCCGAGGAATCCGGCTATTCGAATAGATGATGTTAACCCTGCAGGGGTGTACTTCTTCACACACGCTCTCGCCACTTACCGCCCTGTACACGTCATGTACCTCGGCAACCTTCAAGCGGAAGCCGGGCGAGGGAGTCGGCCATGACCTGACTAACCGAACAAGTCTCTAGTCCAGGTTTATCGCCTATTCAGGTTCCATCCGCAAGGAGATCCGGCCGGGGTGTCGCTTACGGCCCCAAACGATGTGTGCAGGGTTCCCAAGCCCACCAACTGGGTGCCACTTGGTACACCGTGCCACTGTGCCTAGTCTGTCCCAAGCCCACCTGTACCGGGTGCCACCTGGTAGACTACTAACACTACCTACAAACACCAGAAACTAGTTGCAACTCCTGGACAGAGATCAAGTTGATTAATAAGTCGAGAGGGGCACTTAAGCATTCCAATGTGTGGTAGTAGCTGGTCATGGATCACAAACACAGAACTCAGTTCCTGAGGACGGCTGCAATGAGACAACCCACCATGTACTCCTACATGGCCTCTCACCGCTACCTTTACCAAATCGTGTTCACACAGTTAGCTCACACACAGTAGGACATGTTCACACACCTCTGATTCATCCCCGATGAATCAGACCTGACTCAACTCTAAGCAGTAGCAGGCATGACAACAAGCATGAATGAGTAGGCACATCAGGGCTCAAACAACTCCTACTCATGCTAGTGGGTTTCATCTAATTACTGTGGCAATGACAGGTCATGCAAAGGATAAAGGGGTTCAGCTACCGCAGCAAGTAACAGATGAATCGATGTTGTCCTAATGCAGTAAAAGAGAGCAGGAGCGAGAGAGTAGGATTGTATCGGAATGAACAAGGGGGTTTTGCTTGCCTGGCACTTCTGAAGATAACATTGAGTCTTCATCAGTGTCAACGATCACATCATCGATATCACGTCTATCGAGAGGGGACAAATACCGGCAACACAGAAAGGAACACAATCAATGCAATGCACAATATGATGCATGATCATGACATGGCAAAATGAATGTGTTTTGGGCTAATGCAACTAAAACCAGATTAAATGAAGTTGGTTTGAATCCAAGATTCAAATTCAAACTCCATATGTGATTATTTAAATGCCATTTAATTGATTTGTGCTAAACAGCAGCTATAAGTTGTTCTAACATGCATGAAAGTGGTACAGATGGATTCCTTGAATTTTTCTGATAATTTTTCATATATAAATTATTTAATTTGGAGTTACGGTTGAATTTCTATGAATTTTAGAAGTTTATACAATTTTCTGGAATTTCCTGAGTTATAATAAATCCAGAAAATGGTTTATTGCGTCAGCACTAGGTCATGCTGATGTCAGCAGGTCAACTAGGCGGGTCCAGGTCAAACCTGACCAGTGGGGTCCACTGGTCAGTGACCCAGGTTAGACAGGGGGGGTTAGTTTAATTTAATTAAAGATTAGGGCACTAGGGCCCACATGTCAGTGGCTCTGGGGTTAGATTAGGTGGTGATTAGCTTAAGCTAATCACCTGGTGGCGGGGGCCCACCTGTCATGGACCCAGGGGGGGTCAAAGGTCAAACCTCCTGGTCGGCGGGGTCAACTCGCCGGCGTTTAGCCACCGGCGAGGCTAAACGCGGCGGTGGAGGTGCGGGTTTCACGTACAGGGCACCGTTCGGGGCGCCGTTGGGCGCTATGGATAGCTGGGAGTGGCCCGCGGCGAGTGGTGCAGGTAGTTGGGTTCGGGGACACCGGAAAAGGCGCCGGCGACGGGTTTGGCGGCGGCCGGAGCTACGGGTTCGAGCGGGGCGAGGCCACAGAGAACGGGAGGGATGGCTAAGTGGCTCACCGGGCTCCTGAAGATGCTAGGAGCACGGTGCCGTGCTCGGTTTCGAGCCTTACTGGCTGTAGTGACGGCGGCGTCATGGTCAGCGGCGGCCGGAGTTCGGCCGCGACGGAGCTATGGCCTAGAGCTCGCAAACGCGAGGGAAGAGAGAGGGGTTCTGCACGGAGGCTCACCGCGGAGCTGTAGGGAGGGTCAGTGGGCTCGGGGGCGCGCCGGAGTGGCCGAATTCGACGGAGAACGGCGCCGGGGCCGAAGCTTGGAGATGATGACGATGGTGGCTGCTCGGGGCCCTTCTGGTCGCGTGAGACGTCGAGGAGGTCGAGGGAGGCACTGCGGAGCTCTGGGAGGCGTCGGGGAGGCGAGAGGGGGATGGTGGCCCCGGCGAACGGCGTCGGTGGCGACGGCGACTCTCGGGTGGCTCGGGGAAGAGAGTCAGGGAAGGGAAAGAGGGGGTCCAGAGAGTGAGAGGCGGTCGAGGGGGTCGAGGGCGTCTCCGTGGCGTCGCGAGGGAGTCGGGGAGGCTGCCACGGCGAAGCAGGAGGTGGAGGCCTCCGCGTGCGCGCGTGCGTGCGGTGTCCGTCCTCCTGGCAGAGGAGGAAGAGGACAAGGGGGAGGAGGAGGTGGGCTGGGCCGGCCAGATGGGCTGGCCAGCTGGGCCAGGTAGGTGGCGCCAGGTAATTCCCTTCTCTCTCTGTCTTTTTCTAATTATTTCAGTTTTCTATTTTGCAGGTTTGTTTTGAATTTGGTTTTGGAACCAATTAAATTTATTTTGCTTCTGACAATATTTTTAGGAGCTAAAAGAATTAAAACAATGCTCCACAAAATATTTTCAGAATTATTGGACCTATATTTATTTAATAGTAGATATAAATCCAATTCAAATATTTATTGATTTAATTCAAATGCCCAAATTAAATGTTTCTGAGACACCAAAAATATTGGTTTGGATTTTACCTCTTGCCAATATTTCCAGAGGATAACAGGAACATTTTCTTGGACACATTTGAGAAGATTTAATTGTTGGTTATTTTTAGAGGTTTCCTGAGGCTTTTGAAAATTCCTCAATTCAAATTTCATTTGAATTTAGACATGATGCACACACCAGACAGCACCAGAAGCTAGGGATGTGACAACTCACCCCCACTAAACAAAAATCTCGTCCCGAGATTCAAGCGTAGGGTAAGGTGAAGGGGAGACGCAAACTGGTATAATCTTCACGATCCAGGTTGCACTTCAAATGAACGTTGATTTGAACACCATCTTTGTCTTGTCGTCTTGCTCTGAGAACTTCAGCTAATCATGACAAGAAGAGGAAAGGAAAACTCTAGAACAATCGATCTTCGAGAAGACCGAACAACTTAGGATCAACTCATGGGATGAGACATAGCAACATCTCTTGAGCTGAGAGACGAAGCACAGATCCGAAGAAATGGAGTAAGACAGATGACGAGGGTTCGCTAAGTAGACAATAATTCCACACTTAAAAAGGTGGTAAACGATTGTCATCGTAGCGAGGAGTTGAGTTGCCACGATACCACAACGAGGCACCTTAGGGATGGTGACTCGAAGATATATCCCCTTAAGTGGCAAAAAGAATTACCTTTGATATAGAGATCATTGAGACTCTCTATATCAGCCTAAGGCAAATCACAGCAATCGATTGGCGGGGTCGGTAGAATGGCATACTTGGACTTGGATGATGTGGATTACCTTGTTGAAGACAACGCAATGGATGAATTTGCTTATCACCGGAAATGGAAGAGACCCGTGGTAGAATGGCACATTGGCGGTGCAAGCTGGGAACAAAATGCAAATGCTGGGAATGATTCTGGTAACTGGGGAAGAACCCAACAATAAAGAGTGAATCCACTGTTGAGAAGTTATAGCATAACTGAGGAAGTTGAGAGCAAACCTAGCTAGTGCCGATGGTAACACCTAACGCTTGTGCGTGCTCTCAAGAACTTGAGCATTTCCATAATCATCAAGGTTTTACCAATATCCCTGTCAAGGATTCTGGCAACACAACTTACTACCATGATGAATAACGATGGACGATGCAGATGCATAGGAAGATAACATCAACTCAGATTTCACCCTAGCGAGGCCAAGGAAACAAAATCTGGATGATCGACCGAGAGACATTTAGCACTCCGCTTCTAATGTTCTCCTTGACGTGCTAGTGTAACCCATTCTTAGATATGGTTTGCTAACTAGAACATCAGGTAAAGGTCGTACTTCGAAAACACTAAAATCATAAGGCATAGCTAGGGGGTAAATCCTACGAAGTCCTTATGGGGAGGTGGCCAACTTCCTCAAACAAGATACTACAATAATAGGTCTTCCGGCGGGGTGTGTTGGCCACGACATCCACTTTACCGGTTATCGAGGGACCAATATTATAGTTCTTGGGAAATGTTCCAAACCATCATATCTGCCTGAGATTCAGATCTGGTTGGTGTCAGGATATTCCAGACTCATCGAGTCTAGGAAGAAAAATGAAAGTTTGCAACACAAATCGACGAGATGACGTTGCGAGATTCTCGGGGAATGAACTACGATAGTAAGCTCCAAAACATGAGCTGGTTCTGCTACAACATGTGAACACGATGTCCAAGACAAGCATGACCACAAACTAGTCTTATAATAAAACACTACCGAGTGCAGGAGGGGAAACCATCATTAATGACATCGAAGTCTCCACGCGTGGAAGTCCAAAGAGTTCACCTTGGACAGACTCCTTTATCTTTGAACAACTCAATCAGTGGCTTGGTGTGCTAGGATATACATATAGAATGGAGGTTGCAAATCTCCAGACCACGGAATACTTCACACGTATGCATGACTGACTTAGGATGATTCCAGATGAAACAAAACAATCTTCCTCGAATTCATGGCGGCAACTTGCATCATATGCACATGAATTAGGGGAAGTCACTACTTTCATCCAAACATCTGCTTCATGAACGAAACACGAAGAAATGCTTACACAAGTTTCCAACACTAGGTTGATGTTCAACATGATTCATGAGGGAGACAAAATGCTACTGATGGGCTCAACAGCAACTCATCGGAATTTCCATATCACTAGACTTCCACCATCATGTGAACACGGTGATAGCATTGGTCAGACCAAAGATGTAATGGTGTATGCTCGAGGGATCAACCACGAGTAGGACAACATTACGAGCATCGTTGGTACTGATTTGATTTGACGATAGCCCACACTCAAATCAAGGGATTGATAAGACAATAGGTCCAGCAACTGATCACAGGGACCAATCGATGAAGATATCATCTTCTTTCAACACACACTACACAATAATATCCCTTTGGAACGAACTTAGTCAGGCAAGCTTTTATCTTCCAACTCTCCAAGTTGTCGTTTAGCTTAACCAACTAGCTCAGGAGTATCCAACACAGATTCTTGGAGAAAGGGTGGTTTACAATAAACCAACTTGATCACGAGCTCAGCATAGCGGTCAGGTGACAACCTGGTAATACTTCTGAGAAGATATTCAGAAAATCGCGAACCACCGGTATGTTACTAAACCCGAGAACAATCTTGCTTTTAAGGGCAAGACAATATGATAAAAAGGGCGAGGGATTGCCAAAAATCCTAACTCATCAATCAAAGAGTGCACCAGGAAATAAGGACTAGGTAGCACAATCTATCTTAGAATGGTGATTCAATAACCAACATGCTAAGAATGAAAATATTGTCCATTTACTACCAAGCAACAGAGTTGCTAGCAGTATTGATTTCACACACCACGATTCACTTGTCGGCATTCCGGTTATGATAACACAGGAACCGAGGAATGAACAATGATGGCAAGAAGTATCACTGTACCAAGAGTTCATAGGATGGTGTGCAATTCCTATAACAATCCCGATATAAAGATGGTAATACTCCAAGGTAGAACAGAACAAAAGCTGGATTAGCAATTTGATCTGCGGAGCACAACTTCTTTGACCCAATCCTGGATATGGAAGAGGTACTGGAGTTTGTTTCTCCTAGTCATTCTGCGATAGAATGGCTTGACGGACCACAAGAGTAATAGGCATCGATAAACGAACGCGCGCATACTCTTGACTATCAATTGATAGACGAGGGCCAGAAAACAACTAAAGAGGGACAACTCAAAAGAACATATGATTTTCCAAGTTGTGGATGCATGGACTAGCATGTCAAATGAATTCAACATATTTCTTCCGGATAACCCATGCAGAAAGGTAGAACTGGCAGAGTCACAATATAGAATCGAGAACCCATCGAGAGCACTCTGATTGTGATCTTTCGATCAGCGAGGAACATCTGCCATAAACGGTTCATAGTATTTGGAAGAAGGAAATACCACGGACCTCGAGGACTAATGCAAGGGTTACTAATATCCTGAAGGAACTAGCAACACTATCAACATGATTTAAGTAGAGTGAATCTCGGGTTCAAAAACCCAGGAATAGAATACCTACTACTAAGTGGCATCACGGGATGCTTTCGAGAATAAAAGCCAGAATCATCACACTGGGATCACAAAACATTGCTAGATTACTAGCTGACTCCCTAAACACCTAGGGCCATAATAGTAACTCCAACATAATGTCAAGGCAATGGAATACCTCAACTCAACAATTAGTGTGATTGAGATGGCCTAAAGGAGCATCGAAACCAGAGGAAAAGGATTTTGCAAATGCATCAGACTATTTAGAAACCTGGAATGACTCGGACAGCATAACGGCTGTAAATGCTCAGAAAAGATTTGAGACATTCCCAAAAATGGTGGCATAACCACTCAGAAGCACAATATCAAGGTTTCGAGATCAACAGTTAACATACAGAAGATAGTAGGAACTGAACTGAGGCTTGAATCAACAATCTTATAAGTCTATGGATTAGCAAGACGTGATCCTGATAGAAAGAAGAGATAGCCTAGTTCTTAATCCCCGTAGAAGAGAAGATGATGACTCAGATCAGAAGGCCATGAGGTATAAGGAGTAAAAAGAGCCTTACGTTCCATCCCACAATCAATTCCCTTATATAACTAAAGAATTTCTAGACTCAACTTCGACCAGTTTGCCTTGGTAATCCTACAGGCAGTCAAGCTCTGATACCAACGCTGTCAGGACCCCGACTCAATGCCACATCGATCTAGCATGTAACACCTCATATCACTTTGCGGCCTCACGCACGGTATTCCCACGGGTGTCGCCTTACCTTAGCCCGGGACCGTTTGCGCCTTTTGGCACACGTATATGACAGTGTCGCTAGCATCCATATGATAAGGAGCCCGGGCTGACATGGCTAGTCGTAAACCCAAAGTGGCACAGACTTACAGGGACAGGCATCCATGAACCAGCATCGAACGTGTCGGTCATCAGCGAGTGAATCCAGGCTGTAGCACTGGGCTAGCAGGACTCCGGTGAACCGGGCTGTAGCGGGCTAACAGGACTCCGGTATTCATCGCGTGACATTTCCCCGAAGGGACAGACACAGGAACGAAGAAGGACACATGCCGGCCAGCCTAAGTGTTCCGGAGCAGTAGCAAGCTACCATGGCTCAGTGGAAACACTAGGAGACATTTCCCGGTAAGAGAGGCTACTAAGGATAAACAACTAGATAGTCAGATCCCACACATACCAAGCATTACAATAACATACACACAATATGCTCGATATGTGCAAATACAACATGGCATCACAAAATGACTCTACGACTCAAGTAGTTTATTCAATAGGCTCCGAGGAGCGAGACATTACAAACATGGGTCTCATGACCCAACAATCAGAGCATACAAGTCAAAGCACAAGCGGAAGCTATCATGTCTGAGTACAGACATCTATAAAAGGAAAAGGCTGAGAAGCCTGACTATCGATCAGATCCTGCCGAGGGCACAAGATCGTAGCTGAGGTATCAAGCTAAACGTCGAAGTCCAAGCGGAACTACTAGTGAGACTGAAGTCTCTCTGCAAAAACATAAAATAGGCAAACGTGAGTACAAATGTACCCAGCAAGACTTATATCAGATCTATCTACACATGCATCATTATCAACAAAGGGGATGGTGGAGTTTGACTGCAGCAAGCCAGCTTTGACTCGGTGGCTATCCTGAACTACGACTGCAAGTAACTCTTTTGAGGTGGCGCACACGAGTCCTCATATTCACCATATCAATACACCACTATGGATCCGCTCCCGTCTCCCTACGAGAACGCCATCCATAGCACTCACGCTTATCTTGCGTATTTTAGGGTATCCACTTTCACTTGTCTATGAACTATGCAATGGGGTCCAAGTTTCCATATCCGAGGAATCCGGCTATTCGAATAGATGATGTTAACCCTGCAGGGGTGTACTTCTTCACACACGCTCTCGCCACTTACCGCCCTGTACACGTCATGTACCTCGGCAACCTTCAAGCGGAAGCCGGGCGAGGGAGTCGGCCACGACCTGACTAACCGAACAAGTCTCTAGTCCAGGTTTATCGCCTATTCAGGTTCCATCCGCAAGGAGATCCGGCCGGGGTGTCGCTTACGGCCCCAAACGATGTGTGCAGGGTTCCCAAGCCCACCAACCGGGTGCCACTTGGTACACCGTGCCACTGTGCCTAGTCTGTCCCAAGCCCACCTGTACCAGGTGCCACCTGGTAGACTACTAACACTACCTACAAACACCAGAAACTAGTTGCAACTCCTGGACAGAGATCAAGTTGATTAATAAGTCGAGAGGGGCACTTAAGCATTCCAATGTGTGGTAGTAGCTGGTCATGGATCACAAACACAGAACTCAGTTCCTGAGGACGGCTGCAATGAGACAACCCACCATGTACTCCTACATGGCCTCTCACCGCTACCTTTACCAAATCGTGTTCACACACTTAGCTCACACACAGTAGGACATGTTCACACGCCTCTGATTCATCCCCGATGAATCAGACCTGACTCAACTCTAAGCAGTAGCAGGCATGGCAACAAGCATGAATGAGTAGGCACATCAGGGCTCAAACAACTCCTACTCATGCTAGTGGGTTTCATCTAATTACTGTGGCAATGACAGGTCATGCAAAGGATAAAGGGGTTCAGCTACCGCAGCAAGTAACAGATGAATCGATGTTGTCCTAATGCAGTAAAAGAGAGCAGGAGTGAGAGAGTAGGATTGTATCGGAATGAACAAGGGGGTTTTGCTTGCCTGGCACTTCTGAAGATAACATTGAGTCTTCATCAGTGTCAACGATCACATCATCGATATCACGTCTATCGAGAGGGGACAAATACCGGCAACACAGAAAGGAACACAATCAATGCAATGCACAATATGATGCATGATCATGACATGGCAAAATGAATGTGTTTTGGGCTAATGCAACTAAAACCAGATTAAATGAAGTTGGTTTGAATCCAAGATTCAAATTCAAACTCCATATGTGATTATTTAAATGCCATTTAATTGATTTGTGCTAAACAGCAGCTATAAGTTGTTCTAACATGCATGAAAGTGGTACAGATGGATTCCTTGAATTTTTCTGATAATTTTTCATATATAATAATTTGGAGTTACGGTTGAATTTCTATGAATTTTAGAAGTTTATACAATTTTCTGGAATTTCCTGAGTTATAATAAATCCAGAAAATGGTTTATTGCGTCAGCACTAGGTCATGCTGATGTCAGCAGGTCAACTAGGCGGGTCCAGGTCAAACCTGACCAGTGGGGTCCACTGGTCAGTGACCCAGGTTAGACAGGGGGGGTTAGTTTAATTTAATTAAAGATTAGGGCACTAGGGCCCACATGTCAGTGGCTCTAGGGTTAGATTAGGTGGTGATTAGCTTAAGCTAATCACCTGGTGGCGGGGGCCCACCTGTCATGGACCCAGGGGGGGGTCAAAGGTCAAACCTCCTGGTCGGCGGGGTCAACTTGCCGGCGTTTAGCCGCCGGCGAGGCTAAACGCGGCGGTGGAGGTGCGGGTTTCACGTACAGGGCACCGTTCGGGGCGCCGTTGGGCGCTATGGATAGCTGGGAGTGGCCCGCGGCGAGTGGTGCAGGTAGTTGGGTTCGGGGACGCCGGAAAAGGCACCGGCGACGGGTTTGGCGGCGGCCGGAGCTACGGGTTCGAGCGGGGCGAGGCCACAAAGAACGGGAGGGATGGCTAAGGGGCTCACCGGGCTCCTGAAGATGCTAGGAGCACGGTGCCGTGCTCGGTTTCGAGCCTTACTGGCTGCAGTGACGGCGGCGTCATGGTCAGCGGCGGCCGGAGTTCGGCCGCGACGGAGCTATGGCCTAGAGCTCGCAAACGCGAGGGGAGAGAGAGGGGTTCTGCACGGAGGCTCACCGCGGAGCTGTAGGGAGGGTCAGTGGGCTCGGGGGCGCGCCGGAGTGGCCGAATTCGACGGAGAACGGCGCCGGGGCCGAAGCTTGGAGATGATGACGATGGTGGCTGCTCGGGGCCCTTCTGGTCGCGTGAGACGTCGAGGAGGTCGAGGGAGGCACTGCGGAGCTCTGGGAGGCGTCGGGGAGGCGAGAGGGGGATGGTGGCCGCGGCGAACGGCGTCGGTGGCGACGGCGACTCTCGGGTGGCTCGGGGAAGAGAGTCAGGGAAGGGAAAGAGGGGGTCCAGAGAGAGAGAGGCGGTCGAGGGGGTCGAGGGCGTCTCCGTGGCGTCGCGAGGGAGTCGGGGAGGCTGCCACGGCGAAGCAGGAGGTGGAGGCCTCCGCGTGCGCGCGTGCGTGCGGTGTCCGTCCTCCTGGCAGAGGAGGAAGAGGACAAGGGGGAGGAGGAGGTGGGCTGGGCCGGCCAGATGGGCTGGCCAGCTGGGCCAGGTAGGTGGCGCCAGGTAATTCCCTTCTCTCTCTGTCTTTTTCTAATTATTTCAGTTTTTTATTTTGCAAGTTTGTTTTGAATTTGGTTTTGGAACCAATTAAATTTATTTTGCTTCTGACAATATTTTTAGGAGCTAAAAGAATTAAAACAATGCTCCACAAAATATTTTCAGAATTATTGGACCTATATTTATTTAATAGTAGATATAAATCCAATTCAAATATTTATTGATTTAATTCAAATGCCCAAATTAAATGTTTCTGAGACACCAAAAATATTGGTTTGGATTTTACCTCTTGCCAATATTTCCAGAGGATAACAGGAACATTTTCTTGGACACATTTGAGAAGATTTAATTGTTGGTTATTTTTAGAGGTTTCCTGAGGCTTTTGAAAATTCCTCAATTCAAATTTCATTTGAATTTAGACATGATGCACACACCAGACAGCACCAGAAGCTAGGGATGTGACAGCCCCAGCCCATCAGCCCCGCCTCAAACCGTGCGCGCCGCCGGAGCCGCCGCCACCGCCGCTGACGATCCCGCCACCTGAGGTTCGTCATGCCTCATTTTCCGTGCCGAAAAAGAAAGAGAAAAAAAATCGGCGTTCATCATTTTTCTTTTTCTCGGATTAAATCCATGATTTTTCTGATCGCGATTCCTGATCCGATTTTCGTTTTAGTTTAACTTTTCGCTCGTTTATCAGAATCAGGCGATTCAAGCGCCTGGGGATTCGTCTCGAAACCCTCTATCCGTTTAACCAACTTCAACAAGTTTTTGTTACTGTAAAATTTTCCCTAGATCCAAATTAGTAGAACGAAGTTGTTTTCTTTCGCAGTTTGATTTGTGTTGCTTCGTTCGATTTGATTCTTTTTGCCAACCGGAGTTCTTAAGTTGAACCTTCTGGTTAGATCTCTTATTTGAGTTTTACCTGTGCATTAGATGAGTACTTATTGTATGCTTGTTTGTTTGTTTGCGATAGAGTACCCGGAGTGCGCCGCCTGTTACATCGAATCGTTAGGTTTTGCGGATCATCAGCAAGGCAAGTAACACTTTGATCATACCTTTCCTACTACCCAGTTTTATTGCATTAGATCAATCCTCACACATTGCATGATTAGGATCTAATTATATTGTGGGATGGGAAGTAGATGAGGTAGTACCTATTACCTCTTATTATCAAACCTTTGGGAGTTACTTCTACGTTTGGTTATTATGCCAAGCTATGCTAGTAGACGTGGATTGGGTGAGTGATATCCATGACAGATGTGAGTTTCTTAATTAATGATTTATCTAAGGTGGCAACTTAAACACACATCTAGGTGGATTGAGGCACCTGGGTATTCCAGGACTTGTCTGTTTTCTTTTGGACCGCCACCCAGGCTCAAAGGGATCATGAGACTATTCATACTAGAAACTTCCGTGTGCAGCCACAAGCTATTATGGCCTCTAGCATAGTTGACTAAGTTGTGCGAACTCTTACAATGGTAGACTAGCAGATGTAGGGGATGTAGGTGGTACGGTCTACCCGATCGTAAGGTGCTAGCGCTTCTGAAAGAATATGTCTCGGTCATCCGTCTTCTCAAACACCATGTAGTGCGAGAAACCAAATGGAGGCGATCGAGTCTTGTGGGGAAAAGTGCGCAAACCTCTGCAGAGTGTAATAAACTAATCATGGTTAGCCATGTCCCCGGTTATGGACATCTTGAGTATCTAGTACCTGGATTTTCATGTGAATCTCAACATGTTACTCTAAATTAATTTTGTTGGGTTATGTTAAAGATGATGCTTAATTGGGATTGAGAATGGTGTCAACCATTCTCAATGTTTAACAGCCAGCATGATAGTTAAATAAATCTACTCCTTTGAAGTAGGGAAAAATTGGCTTTACGCAAAACTGTAACCATAGAGCTTTCCACCAGCCAAATATGCATACAGTATAGCTGTTACATTCCATTACTCTCTATGTGTAACCTTGCCAGCATATTCCATGTGCTGACCAGTTTTCTAGCTGCAACATTAATGTTGTAGACTTTTCAGACGACGATTAAGGAGTTTTTAGGTCATGGTTCTATACTCAGTGATGCTGTTGGAATCGATGGACTCACTTATCTTCCAAGCCTTCCGCTGTTATCGTTATTAGATGGCATTAAGCCATATTTATTGTAATAAGTTCTCTTTTGAGACACTCAATGTAATAAGTGTGTGATTGCTACTCTGCTATAAATCCTCCGAGTACTGTGTGGTGTCAGCATTACTGATCTAGGGATGACACCGGAGCACAGAGATCAGACTGTTTGAGGTCTGGTTGCTACACATCATAATCGATTGAAACCTCTTCCAAGATAGTGGAATCATTACTAAATAAAGTCATGACCTCTCCAAATCCACTTTCATAAATATTAAATGATTCAACATCCTCCAAAATAGTGGGATCATTACTTCCTAAAGTTGACACTCTTCCAAACCCACTTTCATAAATATAAACATCATAAGTAGGAGGCATGCTATCATCCTTATAAATTTGCATATCAAAACTTGAGAGACTAAAAATATCATCTTCATTAAACATAGCATCCCCAAGCTTAGGACAAACATTAACTGCAGCAAACATATTCTCAAAAACATCATCTTCATCAAACATAGCATCCCCAAGCTTGGGCCTTTTCATATCATAAGCATAATCACTCTCATCATTAATAATATGGATAGCACCAATAGTATAGCAATTATCATATTCTTCCAAGCAAGTGCCAAAAAGATTTTCAAGATCATAAGAAGATCATTATCTTCCCAATCATAATCATCACAACAAGCAATAGGCATAACGAGATCATCATCAAGTGCATCATCTTCAATTTCATGAGGGACAACAATAATAGGAGAAACATTATTTGGGAGAGATATCTTTTTACCTCTCCTCTTTTTTCTTTTCTTCTTCTTCACCACATCATGTGTGGGTTCAATCCTCTTTTTGGAGCTCCTTATTAATGAGATTGGTTGAATAGAAGGCTCCTCCTTGTTACCTGATTCATCATAAGAAATAATAGGAGAATATTGGGAATTCTCTTCCCTTTCGTTAGTATTCTCTTCACCCTCTATTTGTTTTCTTTTCTTTATGTAATTGGCAATATAAGGATTTTCAATGCAATTCACCACACAATACATATAAATTTCCTCTAGATCAAAACCAAGAAGTTTATAACGGGCACATTCTGGAAGATAGTTAGTTATACGTTTCATTTCTTCGTAGCCCATAAGCAAACTAAGTTCATTATAATGTGCAAGGGAAATCAAGTCATCACAATTTTTGGACATGATTAGATCATGAAACAATTTGCATCGGATAGTAAAATGACCACGTTCATTGCAAAGTTCACAAGTATGGCCAAGAAAATTTAAATTTTTAGCACAAACATCTAGCCTTTATTGCAACAATTTAGTTTCTAAGTACTTATGCCTGTTGCAATATCTATCTTCCCTATTTGGTGTGTACTTAAAAACCCAATGCACTCCACAAAAATAGACATGTTTATAGGAGACATTTTCATCATAACTAGTGCAATCATCATTAGTACTATGGATATTCAAGGAGTTCATACTAACAACATTGCAATCATGCTCATCATTCAAGTATTTAGTGCCAAACATTTTAATGCATTCTTCTTCTAACACTTTGGCACAATTTTCTTTTTCCATCATACTCACGAAAGATATTAAAAAGATGAAGCGTATGAGGTAAACTCAATTCCATTTTTTTGTAGTTTTCTTTTATAAACTAAACTAGTGCTAAAACAAGAAACAAAAAGATTTGATTGCAAGATCTAAAGATATACCTTCAAGCACTCACCTCCCCGGCAACTGCACCAGAAAAGAGCTTGTTGTCTACTACACAACCTTCTTCTTGTAGACGTTGTTGGGCCTCCAAGTGCAGAGGTTTGTAGGACAGTAGCAAATTTCCATCAAGTGGATGACCTAAGGTTTATCAATTCGTGGGAGGCGTAGGATGAAGATGGTCTCTCTCAAAGAACCCTGCAACCAAGTAACAAAGAGTCTCTTGTGTCCCCAACACACCCAATACAATGGTAAATTGTATAGGTGCACTAGTTCGCCGAAGGGATGGTGATACAAGTGCAATATGGATGGTAGATATAGGTTTTTGTAATCTGAAAATATAAAAACAGCAAGGTAACTAATGATAAAAGTGAGCACAAATGGTATGGCAATGCGTTGAAACAAGGCCTAGGATTCATACTTTCACTAGTGCAAGTTCTCTCAACAATAATAACATAATTGGATCATATAACTATCCCTCAACATGCAACAAAGAGTCACTCCAAAGACACTAATAGCGGAGAACAGACAAAGAGATTATGGTAGGGTACGAAACCACCTCAAAGTTATTCTTTCCAATCAATCCATTGGGCTATTCCTATAAGTGTCACAAACAGCCCTAGAGTTCGTACTAGAATAACACCTTAAGACACAAATCAACCAAAACCCTAATGTCACCTAGATACTCCAATGTCACCTCAAGTATCCGTGGGTATGATTATACGATATGCATCACACAATCTCAGATTCATCTATTAAATCCAACACAAAGTACTTCTAAGAGTGCCCCAAAGTTTCTACCGGAGAGTCAAGACGAAAACGCGTGCCAGCCCCTATGCATAGGTTCATAGACGGAACCCACAAGTTGATCACCAAAACATACATCAAGTGAATCACGTGATATCCCATTATCACCATAGATACGCACGGCAAGACATACATCAAGTGTTCTCAAATCATTAAAGACTCAATCCGATAAGATTACTTCATAGGGAAAACTCAATCCATTACAAGAGAGTAGAGGGGGAGAAGCAACATAAGATCCAACTATAATAGCAAAGCTCGCGATACATCAAGATCGAATCACCTCAAGAACACGAGAGAGAGAGAGAGAGAGAGATCAAACACATAGCTACTGATACATACCCTCAGCCCCGAGGGTGAACTACTCCCTCCTCGTCATGGAGAGTGCCGGGATGATGAAGATGGCCACCGGTGAGGGTTCCCCCCTCCGGTAGGGTGTCGGAACAGGGTTCCGATTGGTTTTTGGTGGCTACAGAGGCTTGCGGCGGCGGAACTCCCGATCTATTCTATTCCCTGAAGTTTTTAGGGTATATGGATATATATAGGAGGAAGAAGTACGTTAGGGGAGCCACGAGGGGCCCACGAGGGTGGAGGGCGCGCCCAGGGGGGTGGCGCGCCCCCTGTCTCGTGCCTTCCTCGTTGCTTTCTTGACGTGGACTCCAAGTCTCCCGGGTTGCTTTCCTTCTAAAAATAACTTCTCCAGAAGGTTTCATTCTGTTTCGACTCCGTTTGATATTCCTTTTCTTCGAAACACAGAAACAAGGGGAAAAATAGGAGATGGCACTGGGCTCTGGGTCAATAGGTTAGTCCCAAAAATAATATAAAAGTGTTTAATAAAGCCCAATAATGTCCAAAACAGAAGATAATATAGCATGGAGCAATCAAAAATTATAGATACGTTGGAGACGTATCACTATGCATGATACTTATGATGAAACTACTTCTATGCTTGATACTACTGTCCCACTTGCTGAATTTCTTGATGAACAATTTGCTAGGGCTAGACAGAATGAAATTATTGAAACTAATAATATTGAAGATAGTGATGATGAAGACTCTCCCCCTAATAAATATGAATTGCCTGTTGTGCATGAGGGTTACGTTCTGGATGAAGAATCTGCTAGAGCCATTGTTGCTTGCAATGATAGAAGTGATCTTAAGAAGTTATTAGCTAAATGGAAGCGTTGATCTCTTAATGCTAGAATGAAACCTGACCCTGCTTTTGCAACTTCACCTATTTGTGTTACTGATAAGGATTCTGAATTCTCTGTTGATCCTGATATAATTACTTTGGTTGAATCTGATACTTTCTATGGCTATGAATCTGAAACTATTGTGGCACATCTTACTAAATTAAATGATATAGCCACCCTGTTCACTAATGATGAGAGAACTCGCTACCTTTATATCCGTAAAATATTTCCATTCTCATTAAAGGGTGATGCTAAGACATGGTTTAATTCTCTTGATCCTGGTTGTGTGCGTAGTCCCCAGGATATGATTTAGTAGTTCTCTGCTAAATATTTCCCTGCTCATAAGAAACAAGCTGCTTTAAGGAACATATGTAATTTTGTGCAAACTTAGAAGAGAGTCTCCCACAAGCTTGGGGGAGGCTTCTCCAATTACTTAATGCTTTGCATGATCATCTTCTTAAGAAAAATGAAATACTTAATATCTTTTATAATGGACTAACTGATGCTTCCAGAGATTACCTGGACAATTGTGCTGGTTCTGTTTTCAGGGAAAGAACACCGGATGAAGCTGAAATTCTATTAAATAATATGTTGACCAATGAAAATAATTGGACACTTCCTGAGCCAATTCCTGAGCCTATTCCTAAACCAACTCCAAAGAAGAGGGGTGTTCTATTTCTCAGTCCTGAAGACATGCAAGAGGCAAAGAAATCTATGAAAGAAAAAGGTATTAAAGCTGAAGATATTAATAATTTACCTCCTATTGAAGAAATACATGGTCTTAATTTAACGCCTATTGAAGAAACATATGATCTTAATCCTTCACCTATTGAAGAAACTCATGGTCTTGATAACCCGACACAGGTAGTAAAGGTAAATTCTCTCTATAGATATGATAAAGCTGAAATCCCTCCTACTAAGTTTGCTAGCCAATGTTTGGATGAGTTTGATAACTTTATGGTTAAGTAAGAAGGTTTTAATGCTTATTTTGGTAGACAATTAAAACAAAATGCTTATATGATTGAACACTTGGGTGATTACATGTCTAGAGTTAAAGGTGAACTTAAACTCATTACTAAACATGCTTCTATGGTTACCACTCAAGTAGAACAAGTACTTAAAGCTCAAAATGATTTGCTCAATGAATTGAATAGTAAGAATAATGATTATGCTCTTAGAGTGGCTACTAGAACTGGTAAAATGACTCAGGAACCTTTGTATCCTGAAGGCCACCCTAAGAGAATTGAGCAAGATTCTCAGAGAAATAATGTAGATGCACCTAGTCCCTCTAAAAAGAAGAAAAAGAAAAATGATAGGACTTTGCATGCTTCTAGTGAACCTATTGCTGAAACACCTGAGAATCCAAATGATATTTCTATTCCTGATGCTGAAACACAATCTGGTAACGAACATGAACCTAGTGATAATATTAATGAAGATGTTAATGATGATGCTCAACCTAGCAATGATAATGGTATAGAAATTGAACCTGCTGTTGATCTTGATAACCCACAATGAAAGAATCAACGTTATGATAAGAGAGACTTTGTTGCTAGGAAACACGGTAAAGAAAGAGAACCTTGGTTTCAGAAACCCATGCCTTTTCCTCCCAAACCATCCAAGAAAAAGGATGATGAGGATTTTGAGCACTTTGCTGAAATGATTAGACCTATCTTTTTGCGTATGCGTTTGACTGATATGCTCATAATGAATCCTTATGCTAAGTATATGAAAGAAATTGTCACTAATAAAAGAAAGATACCGGAAGCTGAAATTTCCACCATGCTTGCTAATTATACTTTTGAGGGTGGAATACCTAAGAAACTAGGAGATCTAGGAGTACCAACTATACCATTGTCACGCCCAAGATGTGACCCTATCCTAAAGGAACTCGAAGGTCCCACCAAGGATAGAAGCGCATCTTGAAGACGCTTTTGCAAGGTGGATATCATTACATCAACAATACATAATAGATGGGTATACATACAAGGCATACAAATGCCGCAAGAATACATCAATACATCATACACAAGATCAACATCCGACTACGGATGAAACACAAATAGGAACTCAAACGACATCCACCCTGCTAGCCCAGGCTGCCAACCAGGAACCTAACCCAAGATCGACGAAGAAGAAGAAGAAGAACTCCAACACAAGTAAACATCGCTCTCGCGTCATGATCATCGCATAACCTGTACCTCCAACTGTTGGTGTAGTAATCTGTGAGCCACAAGGACTCAGCAATCCCATTACCATGGGTATCAAGACTAGGAAAGCTAAATGGGTAAGGAAGGGGTAAAGTGGTGAGGTTGCAGCAACGGCTAAGCAATGTATGGTGGCTAACTTACGCAAATAAGAGCGAGAAGAGAAGCAAAGCAAGCGGTCGTCAACTAGTAATGATCAAGAAGTGATCCTGAACTCCTACTTATGTCAAACATAACCCAGAAACCGTGTTCTCCTCTCGAACAACCCCGAAAAGAGACCATCACGGTTACGCACATGGTTGGTGTATTTTAGAAGAGTTTACTTCAAGTTTACTACAACCGGATATCAACAAATTCCCATCTGCCACATAACCATGGGCACGGCTCTCGAAAGTTTATACCCTGCAGGGGTGTCCCAACTTAGCCCATGATAAGCTCTCGCAATCAACAAAGGATATTCCTTTTCCCGGGAAGACCTGATCAGTCTCGGAATCCCGGTTACAAGACATTTCGACAATGGTAAAACAAGACCAGCAAAGCCGCCCGATGTGCCGACAATCCCGATAGGAGCTGCACATATCTCGTTCTCAGGGCAACACCGGAAAAGCAAAGCTTACAGGTACCAACATAACCCAAGTTGCCAAGGGACGGTCCCGCACAGTGCTCTAGTTTGGACCAACACTTAGACAAGCATTGGCCCGGGGGGGCTAAAATAAAGATGACCCTTGAGAGCGTGACTCCCAAGGGAAAAGTAGATGGTGGTGAGGCAAATTGTAAAACCAAGGTTGGGCCTTGCTGAGGAGTTTTATTCAAAGCAAACTGTCAAGGGGGTCCCATAAATCACCCAACCGTTAGGGACACAAAATCCGGGAACATAATACTGATATGACGGAAACTAGGGCGGCAAGAGTGGAACAAAACACCAGGCATAAAGTCGAGCCTTCCACCCTTTACCAAGTATATAGATGCATTAATAATATAAGAGATATTGTGATATCCCAACATAAACATAATCCAACATGGAGCAATCTTCATCTTCACCTGCAACTAGCAACGCTATAAGAGGGGCTGAGCAAAGCGGTAACATAGCCAAACAACGGTTTGCTAGGAAGGGTGACAAAGGTTATGGGTTCATGGCAATTTGGGAGGCTTGATGAGCAAGTGGTAGGTAAAGCAGCATAGCGATAGAACGAAGCAACTAGCATAGCAATGATAGTAATGAGATCCAAGGTGACGGTCATCTTGCCTGAAATCCCGCTAGGAAGAAGAACGAGTCCATGAAGAAGATGAAGCCACGAAGACGAACCAAGCGTAGACGAACGAATCCTCATGATCGCAACAAAACGGGAACTATCGAGAAGAAGCACACAACATGGTAAACACACCACACATGAACAAGGCATGATGCTCAACCAAGTATGATGCATGACAAGGCTACATGAAGCTACTCATGGCAAGAGATGATACATACAAGGGCAACACATCAAGCAAGTTTAAATGAGGCCGGAAACAACATATAACAAATCCGGTAAGTCCTCATATGCAAATTTCGAAATTGGTCCAGATCTGAATAAACCTTATGTTCAAGTTGTTAAACAGAAATTTAAGATGCACCAAGATGATCTACATGAGATTCTAGTCAAGTTACATATAATGTTCATTAAATTCGGAGCTACGGCCTAAAAGATATGAGCAAAACAAGTTAAACATGGCATTGATGCAAAATGCATTCAAGAATCAAGAAAACACATTCAAAACATGGATCCAACAAGGTAATATGAAACTACATGCAAAACTAAGCAAGTTTCATATAGAGCACACTCAAAACGGAGCAACGGTTCAACACATACACATGAAACAAGTTTAAAGGATAAGCTGTCCAAAACAGCAACTAGGCATATTGCAAGCATCATAACAACATGCTACGGCACCACAACATGAAAACAAAAGGCGTGGACATGGTGTGCAAGTAAAGCATTACAAAACATGAACACTAAGCTATCTCCAGAAACTACTAGAACATGCTCAAAAGGACATGGCAAGATTGCAAATAATAACAGTTCACAGACTTGGTGGAAACCACTGGACATGGCAGAAATAACATCAGGTTACAATGTTTAGAGCTATCAAGCAACATGCTACAGGAACTTATCATGGCAAACAAAGGCATTTCATGAATCTAGTAATTTCATATAATAAATTTCCCTTACTGATCATGAGCCAAAAAGGCACAGAAGATATGATGGCACCCATGTAAACATCGCAAGTTTTATTACCAGATTCAGACTAACAGAAAAACTGAGCATGGCATAAACAGAATTATGAAGGCATCTTTGCGAGCTTGAATCACTCATCACAAAGCATTGCACGACAAGACAAGCATACCTACAGCAAGATGACATGTTTATGAAGCTAATCATGGCAAGAGAAAGTTCATAGCATGCAAGGATCAACTACAACAACCTTGGCAAAATTGATTAACATGTAAACAATCTGCCAGGAACATTTTATAGCAAAAGTAGAGCAAGATTAAGACATTCTAGATCACTCTATAAATGCAAACAGAGGTATGTATTGATAGAGCATAACCATATGTCCAAAACATCCTTACTGAACATACTCAAAAGAGGCATGTACCTCACTGTAGCAACATGAATACATGGCATGAAAATAACAACAGGGAAATGACGGTGAAATTCTAAGTCCCTGAAATCATCAATATCACAGAGGCTATTTTGCAAGCTTGAAACAATCAATACATGGCATATCATGAAGAGTGGATTGCACCACAGCAAAGATGGCATGTTGTAGCTCATAACACGTGTAGACTTCATGCTCAAAAGAAAATCACACAAAAAGATGCAAAAATGACAAATGAGAAAGTTATATCAAGTTTCAGCAGTTAACATCATATAGCACTCTTGCAACGATGATTAGGGCATCAAGATGAACTCAAACAAACATGGCACAATGGAACGGAATGTAGAGCATCTCATGATGAACATTTTGACATATTACGTGTGCAAAACAGAGCAGTATGCTAGGAGATATGATGCGATGAACAGGGGACCAGATGCAAACAATTAAGGACTTAGAGAAAATCCGGGGTCAACCTCGGGTTTGACCCGATCCAGATCTGGGCGCGCGGAACGAGGTTCATTGGGGAGGAGCTTCGCCGGAGTTGCCACCGGAGAGGAAGAACAGGCGGCGTGGAGCTCGCCGAATCGGGGCCGGGGACGGGGTCGGCGGCGAGGTCGCGGAGGACGGCGTGGGGGAGCGGTGATGGCAGCGGCCGAGCGGCAGCGGGCACGGCGCGAGGCGGAGCTCGGCTCCGG
>NC_041386.1:632951881-632960923 GCF_002162155.2 Triticum dicoccoides
GGCCACCGGCGGCGGAGCTGCGGGGACGGCGCGGGCGGCGGCCGGGCCCGGGCGGGCTGGCCTCGGGCACCACGGGCCGCGGGCGGTGGGAGTCGCGGGGAGGACGCGTGGCGGCGAGCGATTGGACGAGGCGGTGGCGGAGCTAACGTGGCAGCGCGGCATTGGCCGGAGCAACGTGTCCGGCACGGATGGACATGTCCGGCGGCGTGAGGAGGAAGAGTGCTAGGGTTTGCATCGTGAATTTTCGGGGGAGGTGCAAATATATAGGTAGAGGAAGCTAGGAGAGTCCAAATGAGGTGCGGTTTTCGCCCACACGATCCTGATCAAATGACCGAGAGGATCGAGGTGACTTGGATGGGTTATTGGCCACTTTAGAGGGGTGTTGGGATGCACACAAAAGAGGCCTTTGCGGCTACCTGGTTAACCGTTGGAGTATCAAACGACCTCCAAATGGAACAAAAGTTGACAGGCGGACTACCGGTGGTGTAACAAGGCCGCTTGGCAAACCTCGGTCCATTCTGAGAATGTTTCACACCCGCTCATAATAGGAGACAAAAGGGGGACGCCGGAGGACATAGGAGCGTCGGATTGCAAAATGGACAACGGGGAAAATGTTCGGATGCATGAGACGAACAAATATGCAAAATGAGATGCACATGATGACATGGAAAAGTGCAACACGCAAGCAAATGACATGGCAACGACGGCGAACAACTAGCGGACACCTGGTGCATCAAATCCGGGGCGTTACAACCATGCTCCATTAAAAGAAACTATGTTAAAACTGCTTTATGTGATCTTGGAGCCGGTGTTTGTGTTATGCCTCTCTCTTTATATCGTAGACTTGACTTGAATAACTAGCAAGCACCTGGCCTCGAGGGTCCAGGGCGCGCCCACCCCTTGGGCATGCCCCCCTGCCTCGTGGGCCCATGGTGGGCCCCCTCCACTTATGCCAGCCACCACACACTTCTTCTTCCTCCCAAAAAAATAACCATCCAGCTCAAGCATGAGTTCTAGCTCATTTTGTTGCGATTTTCGATCTCCTTGCTCAAAGCACCTCTCACAAAACTGCTTGGGGAGATTGTTCCTTGGTATGTGACTCCTCCATTGGTCCGATTAGTTTTTGTTCTAGTGCTTTATTCATTGCAAATTTGTGCTGCCTAGGTGACCATGTTCTTGAGCTTGCATGTCAAATTTATATGGTTCCAAGTAGTTCTAATGCATGATATAGGCTCTAGGCACTTGTAGGAGTAGTTGCTATCAATTTTGTTGATCTTGGTTCACTTTTATTTGAAGTTACTTAAATTTTCAGAAAATTTTCAGAGGAAGAAATATGTTTAGGAAAATGTTCCATGGTGGTCCCACTAGTAGAAAAAGGGCCTATAGTCCCGGTTCGTAAGGGCCTTTAGTCCCGGTTCTTGAACTGGGACTAAAGTGTCGGTACTAATGCCCCGACCGTTTAGTCCCGGTTCAATCCAGAACCAGGACTGATGGGCCTCCACGTGGGCAGTGCGCAGAGCCCAGGCAGGAGACCCTTTGGTCCCGGTTGGTGGCACAAACTGGGACCAATAGGCATCCACGCGTCAGCATTTCTGTGGCTGGGGTTTTTGTTTTTTTTAAGGGGGGGGGGGTTGGGGGTTTTGGGGGGTTAATTTAGGTGTTTCATATATTGTGTTAGCTAGCTATAATTAATAGAGGGAAGTGTCCTCTCTTATGTCCGTGCTTGGTCGACGCTATGTACTATACATACGTATAGAGAGGACTAGACACACTAGTTAGCTAGTAAGCAAACGAAGGAAACAGAAGATCGTCATGAACATATATGCATACAGAGAGAAGTGATATCGACCACCTCTCCTTCTCTCCGAGAGATTGGTCGAACAACAAGTTCTCATATATCTATCCGACACTACCAGCTACATATATACAATAATTATCTCTTACAAATATAATCATATGGACTCATGGTCCACATAGTATTCTCCGTCTTCAGCGATCACTTGGTCAAGAAAGAATGCCACCAATTCCTCTTGAATTGCTCGCATGCGAGCTGGTGCTAGGAGTTCATCCCGCTTCCGAAACATCTCATTTGAAGAAGGGGGTCAATACATATATATGAATGAATGAAACTCAATACAAATGATGGAAATAAAATAAAATTGTGAATGTTGTTATTTACGTACTTCATATTGTTCGTTAGAGTACCCGCCTTGCTCACAGGTCGTGTGGCGGATGGACTCGCAGACGTAGTATCCATAGAAATCATTCCCTTGTTCCTGCCACAACCACTTTACAAGAAATAGAGGTCAATCAAACTGATAAGCAAGAATGCTAAATGGTATTGATGAAACTAGTGCTTGAATCACTAGGAGATGCGCGGAACATGCTACTATAGTACTTACTTTCGGGTGTCTAAATTCCAGCTCCTTCGGCAGTCCCGGAACTTTTCTGGTGAATTTTCTCCAAACCCTGCCGGACAAAGAAAACAATTACTTGATATCAGGAAATGAACAAAGTTGCTGATATGGTGGATAATGATCGATTTAACTTACTTCTTGAGGATTTCAGTCATGTCCGCATACTCCTGGGGATCTTTTCGTTTAGAGTCCAAGACGGTTACTACTCCCTACTCAAGCCTAATCTCTAGGAGAATATAGTGGAAACTGCACACGCATGCATAACTCATCAATTATATTACTATAACCTAGACTAATATATAAGGGAAACCAAATATGCACAAGACAATAACACTCACTTGAAGTTGTTAGGAAAGAGTATTATATCTTTGTTTTCATTTGTTTGAATCATCGTAGCAAGTTGCCCTCGGTATCTCCGGGAAGATGTTCAACCGCAGTTGCATCTATGAGATATGTGTTAACGAACCCAATATCACCGATTTGTCTTTTCTGCAATTCGGCGATCTTCATTCTGCACAATATAGTGAGGATAATTATAAATACATGCAATGAAAGAGATGAGCTATATAGAGAGACTTAATGACAGAAGTAGTAGTACTTACAGACAGTAGCAGGTGATCGTTGTTTTATCGAGGGCCAATTGATTGAAAAACTGATAGAACTCCTCAAATGGAATAGGCAACAGTTCAATTCCAACGAGGTCATGCTCCCGTTTAACTCTCGCATACAAAGTACTCCTCCCCCCAGACTCTCTGCAGATTTTCAAGTACCAATCATGTAATCTTCGCATCATCGTTGTTAAAGATTTTTCATCTTTGACGAGAGACTTCCCGTACTCGTATCTATGTATCTGCACCTCCATGGGATCATAATGTACATCGTCGGGCAGGTAATCGTCAACATTGCCATAACCGGGCACCATCCTTGGATCGACGATGTCGCTAGGCACCTTGAGGGGGGGGGGCACGATTGCTTCGCTTGTTCGCCGAGCTGGGCAATTTTTTTCCCAGCTGCTCGTCGTTCTTTCAGCCTTTGATCACTGACTGTACTTCCCGACCGCTCCGCTTCGGCCCATGTCTTTGCAATAATGCGCTCATAGTTGCCTTTCGGCGGAGACTTGGGTGGTTTTGCCAGGGCAACCAGAGTGCGCTTCACTTTCACCGGATCTACCTTCTCCCCCGGAGGTGGATGTCTCTTTGCTTTCAACCCTTGAAACCAGTCATCCACTTCGGTTCGCGCGATCTTCGCGTTCTCCTCCGGGGTCCTCCCGTATGGTAACTTCTCTGGAGTCTTCAGAGAAGGACCGAATCTATATGTCCTCCCGCCTCTGGTTGTACTGCTAGACGCCGACCGAGAAGACGGAGCGGTTGTCTTCTTTACTTGCTTACGAGGTGGAGGAGAAGGAGTACGACGCGCCGGAGCAGATGGAGTGGCGGTAGGTCTCTTCCGCCCTTGCTGACGAGGCGGAGAAGGAGGAGGCTGGCTGCTCGGGCGTGTCGGCGCAGGTGGAGAAGGAGGCGGAATGCCGCCACGCGCCGGAGAAGGAGCCGGCCGAGGGCCCTGATCGTCACTCGTCGGAGGAGGAGGCGGTGGAGGAGGCGGAGTGCCCTGACTCGCCGGAGGAGGAGGAGGAGGAGGCAGAGGCGTCCAGTTCGGAAGGTTGATGAGCTCCTTCCGCCATAGGCATGGAGTCTTCAGAGCAGACCCCAGCCGAGTCTCCCCTTCACCGGTAGGGTGGTCAAGCTGGAGGTCCTCAAATCCCTCCGTTATTTCATCCACCATCACCCTAGCATATCCTTCTGGAATCGGCCAGCAGTGAAAAGTTGCGCCGGGTTCAGTAGGATAAACAGAGCCAACAGCCGCCTTGACCTTCAAATTCATCCATTGTGTCATAAGGTGGCAATTTTGAGATTCCGTGATAGCATCCACGGGATAGCTGGCAGGAGCCGTCAAGGCATGCTCCGGCCGAAGCAGCTCGGTGGAAGCCACGCTGCTTCTGCGCTGAGATGGCGGGGTAGCTTCGGGGGAGGCTTCGGCAGTACGTTTGCTGCGATTTGCTTCTCGTTCCTCTATCGCGTCTACCCTTGCTTGCAGCGCCTGCATTTGGGTCTGCTGCACTTTTTTCCTCCTCTCATGGGATTTGTAACCGCCTGCGTCCGGAAACCCAACCTTCCAGGGAATGGAGCCTGGCGTGCCTCGTGTCCGTCCAGGGTGCTCAGGATTCCCGAGGGCCATTGTGAGCTCGTCGTTCTCTCTGTCTGGAAAGAACGTCCCTTCCTGCGCTGCTTCGATATACTGCTTAAGCTTCCTGACTGGTATGTCCATTTGATCGTTCATCCAAATGCACTTCCCTGTTACAGGGTCCAAGGTTCCGCCAGCCCCGAAGAACCAAGTCCGGCAACGGTCTGGCCAGTTAATTGTCTCTGGTTCGATCCCTTTATCAACCAGATCATTCTCAGTCTTGGACCACTTAGGCCGGGCTATGAGGTAGCCACCTGACCCCATGCGATGGTGAAGCTTCTTCTTCGCAGCATTTTGCTTGTTTGTCGCCGACATCTTCTTACTCTTTTCCGATGTCTTGTGGGCCACAAATGCGGGCCAGTGATCTCTGATC
This sequence comes from Triticum dicoccoides, assembly GCF_002162155.2. Taxonomy (NCBI): domain Eukaryota; kingdom Viridiplantae; phylum Streptophyta; class Magnoliopsida; order Poales; family Poaceae; genus Triticum; species Triticum dicoccoides. The sequence goes on from NC_041386.1 coordinate 632,956,913, forward strand.
TTCTCATATCTGCCCTTGAATTCTGGTGTCTCATTATTTTCGACAAACTTATTCAGCTCTTTCTTCCACCTCCTGAATAGTTCTGCCATCCTCTTAAGAGCAAAAGACTTGATTAATTTCTCTTTAACTGGGTTCTCTGGATTATCCTCTAGCGGTAGGGTGAAATTTGACTTCAGCTCAGTCCAAAGATCATTTTTCTGCATATCATTGACATAAGACACCTCAGGGTCTTCTGTAGCCGGCTTAAACCATTGCTGGATGCTTATCGGGATCTTGTCCCTAACCAGAACCCCGCACTGAGCAACAAATGCACTCTTTATCCGGAGGGGTTCAATCGGTTGGCTGTCAGGCGCGATTGCTATGATCTCAAACTTTTCATCCGAGCTCAACTTTTTCTTCGGGCCTCATCTCTTTACCGAAGTTGTGCTCGATCCGGAGGGCTAGAAAAAAGAACAAAGACTTAATTAATATGTGTACATACCAAAACAATGAATGCATCAATCAGCTAGTCAGCACAGGCTTAACTAATATATATACCTGGTCGGACTCGATTCGGTCACCGGAGCCGTCATCACGGTCTCCTTCTTGCACCGGCATTGGGTCACCGGAGCCGTCCTCATGTTCTTCTTCTTGCACCGGCATTATGTCACCGTAGCCAGCTTGTTCACCCTCTCCTTCCAGACCATCGGTTTCGTTGAGAAACAATGAGATGGCATCACTTCCTTCTGCGATTATGTCCCTCAACAACGCTTCTTTTGCTTCGTATAGGGCGGTGTCCATAGTTTCTACAAATATTTACAACATGGCAATTATTATTCAAACATGACAGATGGATATATTAGTGCCAAACGTAGAACTAGCTACCTAATCATAGTAAGCTATCGGGAGGGGGTATATATCGACAATGACGACACTACATCTATGTCCCTCGACGACCCTCGTTCCCGATAAAAAAAGAGGAAGAAGAAGAAGAAAAAGAGGAGAAGAAAGAATAGAGGAGAAGAACTCCTCTATTCTTTCTTCTCCTCTTTTTTTCTTCTTCCTCTTCTTTTTTTATCCTCTTCTTCCTCTCATGTTCGAGAGGATCGCCGAGGGGTCGGGAGGTTGCCTAGTGTCAAAGGATTCAACAAAACCATGTCTTCATCATTAGGCGAAAGTAACAGGTGCATGATGGTACGAAGCTCTTCAAAGTTGTTTTGGAATGGAGTCCCAGATAGGATAATTTGCTTTTTGGTACAAAGTTCAGCAAGAGCCTTCCGAATATCGCTATTTGGAAGGCCTTTGCTGAATTCGTACCAAAAGGCGGATTATTCTATCCGAGACTCCATTCCAGAACAACTTTGCAGAACTTCATACCAACATGCCCTGGTTACTTCCGGCTAATGATGAAGGCATGGATTTCTTCAATACTTTGACACTAGGAAACCTCTCTCGACCCCTCAGCGATCCTCGACCCCTCGAACCCTCGACGACCCTGGAACCCTCGACCCCTCGGCGATCCTCTTCTTCCTCTCATGTTCGAGAGGATCGCCGAGGGGTCGGGAGGTTACCTAGTGTCAAAGGATTCAACAAAACCATGTCTTCATCATTAGGCGAAAGTAACATGTGCATGATGGTACGAAGCTCTTCAAAGTTGTTCTGGAACGGAGTCCTAGATAGGATAATTCGCTTTTTGGTACAAAGTTCAGCAAGAGCCTTCCGAATATCGCTATTTGGAAGGCCTTTGCTTAATTCGTACCAAAAGGCGGATTATTCTATCCGAGACTCCATTCCAGAACAACTTTGCAGAACTTCATACCAACATGCCCTGGTTACTTCCGGCTAATGATGAAGGCATGGATTTCTTCAATACTTTGACACTAGGAAACCTCTCTCGACCCCTCGGCGATCCTCGACCCCTCGAACCCTCGACCCCTCGGTGATCCTCTTCTTCCTCTCATGTTCGAGAGGATCGCCGAGGGGTCGGGAGGTTGCCTAGTGTCAAAATATTCAACAAAACCATGTCTTCATCATTAGGCGAAAGTAACATGTGCATGATGGTACGAAGCTCTTCAAAGTTGTTATGGAACGGAGTCCCAGATAGGATAATTCGCTTTTTGGTACAAAGTTCAGCAAGAGCCTTCCGAATATTGCTATTTGGAAGGCCTTTGCTGAATTCGTACCAAAAGGCGGATTATTCTATCCGGGACTCCATTCCAGAACAACTTTGCAGAACTTCGTACCAACATGCCCTGGCTACTTCCGGCTAGGTATGAAGGAATGGATTTCTTCAATACTTTGACACTAGGAAACCTCTCTCGACCCCTCGGCGATCCTCGACCCCTCGAACCCTCGATGACCCTGGAACCCTCGACCCCTCGGCGATCCTCTTCTTCCTCTCATGTTCGAGAGGATCGCCGAGGGGTCGGGAGGTTGTTTAGTGTCAAAGGATTCAACAAAACCATGTCTTCATCATTAGGTGAAAGTAACATGTGCATGATGGTACGAAGCTCTTCAAAGTTGTTCTGGAACGGAGTCCCAAATAGGATAATTCGCTTTTTGGTACAAAGTTCAGCAAGAGCCTTCCGAATATTGCTATTTGGAAGGCCTTTGCTGAATTCGTACCAAAAGGCGGATTATTCTATCCGGGACTCCATTCCAGAACAACTTTGCAGAACTTCGTACCAACATGCCCTGGTTACTTCCGGCTAATGATGAAGGCATGGATTTCTTCAATACTTTGACACTAGGAAACCTCTCTCGACCCCTAGGCGATCCTCGACCCCTCGAACCCTCGACGACCCTGGAACCCTTGACCCCTAGACGACCCTAGAACCCTCGACCCTTGACCCTATAGAACCCTCGAACCCTCGACCCTGAAACCCTCGACCCTTGACCCCTTAACGACCCTCGACCCTCTACCCTAGTTCCCGACCCTCAACCCCTCAGCGATCCTCGACACCCTCGTTCCCGATAAAAATTAAGAAGAAGAAGAAGAAGAAGAAGAAGAAGAAGAAGAAGAAGAAGAAGAAGAAGAAGAAGAAGAAGAAGAAGAAGAAGAAGAAGAAGAAGAAGAAGAAGAAGAAGAAGAAGAAGAAGAAGAAGAAGAAGAAGAAGAAGAAGAAGAAGAAGAAGAAGAAGAAGAAGAAGAAGAAGAAGAAGAAGAAGAAGAAGAAGAAGAAGAAGAAGAAGAAGAAGAAGAAGAAGAAGAAGAAGAAGAAGAAGAAGAAGAAGAAGAAGAAAGAGGAGAAGAAGAAAGAGGAGAAGAAGAAAGGAATAGTGGAGAAGAAGAAAAAATATTCTTCTTCTCCTCTTCTTTTTCTTCTTTTTTCTTCTTCTTATTTATTTCTCCTCTTCTTCCTCTCCTCTTCTTCTTTTTATTTAGTTCTCTAGACCCCTCGTCCTATTTTTTTCTTCTTCTCCACTATTCCTTTCTTCTTCTCCTCTTCTTTTTCTTCTTTTTTCTTCTTCTTATTTATTTCTCCTCTTCTTCTTTTTATTTAGTTCTCTAGACCCCTCGTCCCTCTCTCGACCCCTCGACGACCCTCGTCCCTGATAACATTTTTTTCTCCCCTCGACACCTCTCGACCTCTCGTCCCACTCTCGACCCCTCATCATCATCTATCACCCCCCTCGTTTCCTTTTTCCACTCCTTCCTGTTCTTCTTCTTCTTCTTCTTCTTCTTCCTTCTTCCTTCTTCCTCTTTTCTTCCTTTTCCTTATTTTACTTTTTCCTCTACACTAGCCTAATTAAAATGCACTAACCTAAAATCGATATCTACTAACAAACTAAATAAAAAATTAACACATATATGAAAAAACATATATAAACAAAAAAATGCTATGAACATTATATTCATACATACATATATAGCCACACCCATTCATCATATAGCTATAAACAAAAAAATTAATACATATATAAAAACAGAGCCTCGACGACGGCGGCTCACAACGGCGGCGGCCGGCGAGGGCGACGGCGGGGCGGCGACGACGTCGGGGCGGCGCGGGCAGTGCCTGGTGGCGACGGGGC
>NC_041386.1:632961126-633008023 GCF_002162155.2 Triticum dicoccoides
TAAAGGGGGGCATTGGTCACGGTTGGTGCCACGAACCGGGACCAATGCCCCCTTTAGTCCCGGTTGGTGCCACCAACCGGGACCAATGGCCTTGTGCTGCCCCGCACCCAAAAGTTTAGTCCCACCTCGCTAGCTGAAGGGCGCCGGCACTTGTTTATAAGCACTGGTGTGCCTCCCCATTCGAGCTCCTCTCTTATGCAGGCTTTCGGGGCTAAACTTGCTACTGCCTGTGGGCCTATTGGGCCTTCTGCGGGCCTGAATCCTGGCCCATGTAGGGTTTCTAGTTGTATTCAGGCCGTGGAGGCCCAGTAGGTGGCATTTTTTTTGGTTTTTTCTTTTTTATTTCTACATTTTTTTGGTTTTTTATTTTTTTATTTCTACTTAAAACTAAATACTTACAGTTTTTTAGTGATCTCTTTTTGCTTTTAGGTCACAAAAATTATAAACTTTCTGTTAGTGCCATTAGTTTTAAATTTTGAATAGTTTAAATTTGAATTTTAAAAAATTTGTGTGAATCACTAGTTTATGAATAACTTTACTGTCGGGACCCCGATCCTAAGTCACACCGATCTAGCATGTAACACATCATATCCCTTTGCGGCCTCACGCAAGGTATTCCCACGGGTGCCACCTTACCTGGCCCGGGACCGTTTGCGCCTTTTGGCTCACGTATATGGTAGTGTCGCTAGCATCCATATGACAAAGAACCCGGGCCGACATGGCTAGTCGTGAATCCAAAGCGGCACTAACCCATGAGGACAGGCATACATGAACCACATCGAGCATGTCGGTCATCAACGTGTGAGTCCGGGCTGTAGCACTGGGCTAAAAGGACTCCGGGGAACCCGGGCTGTAGCAGGCTAGGCAGGACTCCAGAAGTCACAGCGTGACATTTCCCCGAAGGGACAGACATAGGAACAAAGTGGAACACATGCCGGCCAGTCAAGTGTTTTGAGCAGTAGTGCTGGGCTAGCAGGACTCCGGTGAACCGGGCTGTAGCGGACTACTATGGCTCAAGTAAGCACTAGACTACATTTCCCCATAAGACAGGCTGCCAAGGACAAACAACTAGATTGTCGGATCCCACACATAGCAATACACGTCACACGTACGCATAACATGCAAGTATGTGATGTACAACATGGCATCACAAAATAACGTAATCTCATATAGATAAAGGCTTAGAAGAGCCACATAGCATAAATACAAACAGGGGTCACATGACCCATCACTCAGAGCATACAAGCAACAAGCGGAAGTATTACATGTCTGAGTACAGACAACTACAAAAGAAAAGGTTGTGAGCCTGACTATCTACAACGTACGATCAAGATCGTAGCTCAGGTACAAGCTACTCGTCAAAGTCCAAGTGGTACTACTAGTGAGACAGATGTCTCATCTGCAAAACATAAATAAAGCAAACGTGAGTACAAAGGTACTCAGCAAGACTTACATCAGATCCTATCATACATGCATTTGTATCAAGAAGATAATGTGGGGTTTGGTTGCAGCAAGCCAGCTTTGACTCAGTGGCTATCCTGTTCTACGGCAAGAGAAACTTCTTTGAGATGAGGCAGCGCACACGAGTCCACTAGTCACCACATCAATACACTACTATGGATTCATCCTCGTCTCCTTACGAGAAGGCCATCCATAGCACTCACACTTGTCTTGAACATTTTAGAGTATCCACTTTAAGTTGTCTATGTACCACGTAAGCATCCAAGAAGTCCATAACCGAGGACACGGCTATTCGAATAGATCATGATAACCCTGCAGGGGTGTACTTCTTCACACATGCTCTCACCACTTATCACCATGTACACGTCAAGTACCTCGGCAACCTTCAAGCGGAAGCCTGGCGAGGGTGTCAGCCACGACCTAACTAACCACACAAGACTCTAGTCCAGGTTTATCGCCTATTCGGGTTCCATCCGCAAGGAGATCCGGCCGGGGTGTCGCTCACGGCCCCAAACGATATGTGCAGGGTTCCCAAGCCCACCTTGCCGGATGGATCTACGCTTGGTACACCGTGCCACTTGTGCCTAGTCTGTCCCAAGCCCACCTGGCCGGGTGCCACTTGGTAGACTACTAACACTACCTACAAACACCAGAAACTATTTGCAACTCCTGGACAAAGACCAAGTCGGTTAATAAGTCGAGAGGGGTCGAGTTACCGGAACCCAATGTGTGGTAGTAACTAGTCATTGGACAACATACACAGAACTCAGTGCTTAAGGACGGTTCCAGTGAGACAACCCACCATGTACTCCTACATGGCCTCTCACCGCTACCTTTACCAAATCGTGTTCACACGCTTAACTCTCAACATCAGAACATATCGTACCACTCCAATTCATTCCCAATGAATCAGACCTGACACAACTCTAAGCAATAGTAGGCATGGCATGGCAAGAACACAACATGGCTCAATCAACTCCTACACATGCTAGTGGGTTTTAACTATTTACTGTGGAAATGACAGGTCATGCAGAGGAATGGGTTCAACTACCGCAGCATAAAGTAGGAGTTGAATCGTTGTTGTCCTAATGCAATAAATGAGAGCGGGAGTGAGAGAGTAGAATTGTATCGGAATGAACAAGGGGGTTTGCTTGCCTGGTAGATCAATAGGGGGGCACTGCTTCACTGATTGGTACTCTTGAACACTTCCGGAGCAGGACCTACCGAGAAGGAACGGTGCCAACAATCAATACACAAGCGTATGCAACAATATGATGCATGAACATGGCATGAAGATGTGATGCTGTTTGAGCTAATGCAACTAGTATTCAAATTGAATGAAGTCCATTTGAACCAAGGGTTCAAATGCAACCCCAAATTAAGCTCTTATATATGCCATTTTAGTGTTTCACCCATACAGCAGGTATAACTTGATTTTTCATGCATGAAACTGGTACAGATGGATAGATTGAATTTTTATGATATTTTTTCATATATAACTTATTTCATTCTGAGTTATAGATTATTTTCTATGATTTTTAGAAGTTTTGGGCATTTTCTGGAATTTCCTGATTAATTTTAATACCAGAAAATGATTTATTGCGTCAGCACAGCGTCATGCTTGCGTTAGCAAGTCAATAGCACTGACCAAGTCAAACCTGGCGTGTGGGGTCCACACGTCAGTGACTTAGTTAGTTAACAAGGGGGTTTAATTAGTCTAATTAGGATTAGTGGGCGCCGGGCCCACTGGTCAGTGACTAACTAGGTAACTAACCTAGTTAATTAGTGTTAATCTAATAATAACTAAATGTCAGGGGGGTGGCCCACGCGTCAGTGACACAAGGGGGAGGGTCAACCCTGGTCAGCGGGTCAAATCCACCGGTGACTCAACGCCGGCGAGGCCCGAGACGGCGGAGGGCGTCGGAAACGCGTCTCCGGCGACCAAATGGGCCGCGTAGACCATCTCCGAGGAGCTGGTGCTCGCGCGCATCCACTGGTGCCCTCCGTTTCACCGGAGACGGCCTAAATCGACGGCGGCGACCACTTGGGCGGCGGCCGGAGTTCGGTCGAGCTCGGGTTCGAGGCTGAAGTGGGCGTGGCGATGCGGGCGTAGCACCTACGGCCCCTGCATGGTGCGGGGAGAGGTTTGGACTTGCCGGGGCGACCATTTGGTCACCGGAGCTGCGTCGGAGACGAGCTCAGGCGGCGACGGTCACAGTCATCGGCGAGACAGCGACTACGGCATGCCAGCGAGCGAATGGAGAGGGGGAGGAGAAGCAGCAGCTCACAGCGGTCTCGGTGGGCTTGACGGCGAGCTCGGGGATGCACTGAAGACGGCGGGGCGGTGATGGGGATCCACGGCGGCCAGAGATGAAGACGGTGGCGATGGAGGTGCTCCAGGGCCTCCCGAGGCGCATGGCTCGATGAAAAGCTTCAGGGCGAGGTGGCGGAGCTCGCGGACACGGAGAGAGGCGAGGGGGAAGGCGGTGGCTGCGGCAACGGTGGCCGGTGGCGACGACAGCGCTCGGCCGTGAGCGAGAAAGTGAGGGAGAGGTGAGGAGAGAGCTGGGGGGAGTGAGAGAGGGCCAAGGGGGATGCGTGGCGTCGTCGGGTGCCTCCAGCGGCGAGCGAGGAAGCAGGAGGTGGCCGGCGCGTGCTCGCGCGCGTCGGGCACACGCGCGTCGTCCTCCTAGCGCGGTGGAGACGATGACTGGCGCTGCCAGTCGTCCGGGCCGGCCTGTTGGGCCGCTGGGCTGCACAGTGCCCTGCTGCACAGGTAAGTGGCCCGGGTAAGTTTCTAAACTGTTTTCTTTTCTATTTTTCTGACATTTGTTTTGATTTAATAAAAATACTAAATCATTTTATTTTATTCTATAAATTTTAGTAGGGACTAGTTGGACCACTCCAAAGCCCCTCACCAAAATTCAGAATTATTGAACAATATTTTATATATAATAAAATATTTATCCAACGCAAATAATTACTAGATTAATTCCAAATGGCCAAAATAAATATTTATGAGCTCCTAAAAATATTGGTTTGATTTTTATCTCTGGCCAATATTTTCAGGGAGTAACATGAACATTTTCTTAGACCTTTTTGGAGAAAGTTTTATCTGGATTAATTCCAGAAATGATTCTGAGGGTTTCACAAATCCCCATTTCAAAATTTAAATGGAATTAGACATGATGCACACATGACTAGCTAGCCTAGGTCCTACCATAACTAGGGATGTGACAACTCGCCCCCACTCGGAAGAATCTCATCCCGAGATTCAGGAGTCGGCGGAAAGAAAGCGGGGTACTCAAGTCGAAGACGATCTTCACGCTCCCAAGTAGCTTCTCTCTCAGAATGATGAGACCACTGAACCTTGAGAAACTTGATGTTATGACGTCGGGTGACACACTCTGCTTGATCAAGGATGCAGACAGGGTACTCTCGATAAGTGAGGTTATCTTGGAGATCAAGCGTTTCGTGGTCCACTCCGCGGATGGGATCCGAGAAGCAACGCCTGAGTTGAGAGACATGGAAGACATCATGAACTCGAGAGAGATGTGGGGGTAGTTCCAACTGGTAGGCAACCTCTCCTTGTTTAGCGAGAATGAGAAAGGGACCAATGTAACGAGGAGCCAACTTGCCCTTGATACCGAATTGATGGGTACCCTTCAAAGGGGTAACCCGAAGGTAAGCTTTGTCGCCAATTTCGTAAGTCACTTCCTTATGACTACGGTCATACTGGCTCTTTTGACGAGATTGGGCTGTTTTCAAATTCTCATGAATGACGCGAACTTGCTCTTCTGCCTCCTGGATCATATCTGGTCCAAAGAATTGTCTTTCACCGGTTTCTGACCAGTTCAAAGGTGTTCGACATCTTCGTCCATACAGAACCTCAAAAGGAGCTTTCTTGAGGCTGGATTGGTAGCTGTTGTTATAAGCAAACTCGGCGAAGGGAAGACACTTCTCCCAATCCATACCGAATGAGATAACACAAGCTCTAAGCATGTCTTCAAGAATCTGGTTGACCCTTTCCACCTGACCACTTGATTGAGGGTGGAAAGCGGTACTGAAGGAAAGATGGGTGCCCATAGCAGTTTGGAAACTCTCCCAGAAATGAGAAGTGACAAGACTACCACGGTCTGAATTGATCTCTAGTGGAACACCATGGAGTGACATTATTCGAGAAATATATAAGTCAGCGAGCTGACTAGCAGTGATACTCTCTCGAACAGGTAGGAAGTGAGCCACTTTGGAAAGACGATCAATGACTACGAAGATAGCATTATTCCCTCTCTTGGTCCTGGGAAAACCGGTGATGAAGTCCATACCAACTTTATCCCATTTCCACTCAGGTATAGCTAAAGGTTGAAGGGTGCCAGCAGGTCTCTGATGCTCTGCCTTCACGCAACGACAAACATCACAGTTAGCAATAAATTGAGCAATTTCTCTCTTCATCCTAGTCCACCAGAACCTCTGGCGTAGGTCCTGATACATCTTAGTACTACCGGGATGAATCGTGAGAGGGGATTCATGAGCCTCCTTAAGGATCAGTTGTCGAAGATGCTCTTCTTGGGGACCACCATGCGGTTTCCAAAGAAAACAACACCTCGATCATCTAATGAGAAACTACCAGCAATACCCTTGGCAATGTTTCTCTTGATCCGGGTAATCCCCGTATCTTGCTTCTGGGCTTCTATGATATGATCCACAAGAGTAGGTTTCGCCACCAAGGTAGAAAGGAATCCAGGAGGAGCAATGTGAAGATTAAGCTTACAGAGTTCCTCATCGAGAAGTGGTTGGCCCTGCTGCAACATAAGATTGTTGCAATAGGACTTACGACTTAGCGCATCAGCCATGACATTTCCCTTGCCTGGGGTGTAGGTAATTCCTAAGTCATAATCTGGGATCAACTCCAACCAACGTCTTTGCCTAAGGTTCAAATCTGGTTGGGTGAAGATGTACTTGAGACTCTGGTGGTCAGTGTATATCTCGCAACGTTTACCAAGAAGGTAATGTCGCCATGTCTTAAGTGCATAGACTACGGCTGCAAGCTCTAGATCATGTGTAGGATAATTCTCCTCATGTGGATGCAACTGTCGAGATGCATAGGCAATCACATGGCGATCTTGCATAAGAATGCAACCTAGTCCCTGTCGTGAGGCGTCGCAGTAGATAACAAAGTCTTTAGTGAAATCCGGTGGCACAAGTATGGGAGCAGAAGTCAGGCGTCTTTTCAGTTCCTGAAAACTGTACTCACACTGTGGGGACCACTCAAACTTTTTATCTTTCTTGAGAAGTTCCGTTAGTGGTTTGGCCACTTTGGAGAAGTTCTCAACGAAGCGGCGACAATAACTGGCTAGACCAAGGAAACTCCTAACTTGCTTAACCGTTTCAGGTGGAGTCCAATCAAGAACGGCTTGAACTCTTTCGGGATTGACAGCAATGCCCTTACCAGAGATTACGTGCCCGAGATAGGTCACTTCTGGCAACCAAAATTCGCACTTGGAGAACTTGGCATAAAGGCGGTGTTCTTTGAGTTTTTCTAACACAAGTCTAAGATGTTCGGCATGCTCTTCCTCGTTCTTCGAGTAAATAAGGATATCATCGAGGTAAACCACGACGAACCTATCTAGGTACTCCATGAAGATCGAGTTCATCAAGCGGGAGAATGTAGCTGGAGCATTGGTTAGACCGAAGGACATGACGGTGTACTCGTATTGGCCATAACGAGTGATGAAAGCTGTTTTAGGAATGTTCCCGTTTCTGATCTTGATTTGGTGGTAGCCTAACCTCAAATCCATCTTGGAGAAGACTGAGGATCCAGCGAGCTGATCATACAGATCGTTGATCCTGGGGAGCGGATACTTGTTCTTTATCGTGACCAAATTAACGGGACGATAATCTACAACCATTCGGTCCGTACCATCCTTCTTCTTGACAAAGAGAACGGGACAAGCCCAGGGAGAAGAACTAGGACGGATGAAACCCTTTTGCAAGGACTCATCGAGTTGGTTCTTAAGCTCGGCTAGCTCTAAGGGTGCCATCTTGTAAGGTCTCCTAGAAATTGGGGTGGTTCCGGCGACAAGATCTATGACAAACTCTACATCTCTGTCAGGTGGAATACCTGGCAGTTCCTCTGGAAAGACATCCGGAAAGTCGCGGACTACCAGGATATCTTCAAGGTCAGGAAGAGGGCTGGCATTTAGAGAATAGAGTTGACGCCTTGCAATTTTGGTGGAGACAGTGACTATCTTGCCAGAGGGGTGTGTGAGCTGAACAGACCTGGTGTAGCAGTCAATCTTGGCATAATGAGCTTTCATCCAGTCCATACCCAAGATGATGTTAATATCTGAAGACTTGAGGGATATCAGGGAAGCTAGATATACAAGTCTGTCAACATGTATTTCATTGCCATAACTTATCCTAGAAGTTTGCCACTTGGATCCAAGAGTTTTAACAAGTAGTGGGGAGGGCATATCACAAAATGACATGTTGTGCAAGCGGGCATAACTTTCGGAAATGAAGGAGTGAGATGCCCCGGTATCGAATAGAACGGAAGCTGGGTGACAGTTGACAAATAGTGTACCAAGAACGACATCTGGATCATCATGAGCATCTTTAGCTGAGACGTGATGCACACGTCCAAGTTCAGTGGGAGCTGACTTGGCACTGATCATCTGGTGTGAAGGCTTACTACCACGGCCAACAGACTTCTCGGGCTGGGGCGGAGCAACACGAGTCTGAGTGCAAATACGGGCAATGTGGCCTGGCTCTCCGCACTTGTAACAGATCTTGGAGGTAGGACAAGGACCCGCATTGACAAGTGGCCTACCAATAGGTATGGGTGTAGCATACGGTTGAACTGCGTGAGGTGCCACACAAGAAGGCCTTGGTGTATAACCGGGTGGAAGAGCGGAGTTCGGAACCCAAATCCAGCACTTCTGAGAACCAGAACCGGAGGGAGAACCCAAATCACGGGTGTGCTTACGAGATTCCTCGTAGGTGAGTTGAGCTGTCTCTGCATTAATGGCCTTGTTCACAAGAGCGTGGAATGTATTGCAATGATGCAAGTGGAGATCACGACGCAACTTGGGGTTGAGACCCTTCCGGAACCTAGCCTGCTTCTTGGCATCTGTGGACACTTCTTCTGTAGCATAGCGGGCAAATTTCTCAAATTCTCTACTATAAGCATCAACAGCCATCTTACCCTGGGTGAAACTACAAAACTCTTCTCTTTTGCGGTCAATGAGAGCCTGAGGGATGTGATGCTCGCGAAAAGCCTCAATGAAATCTCTCCAGGTGGGTATCTGGCCAGCTGGAAGCATAGCCTCATAGTTCTGCCACCAAATACTAGCAGGGCCTTCCAGGTGATAAGCAGCATAGGTGACCTTGTCACCTTCAGCTATGTTCACAGAATGCAGCTTGTGTGTGATACTACGGAGCCAGTCATCTGCATCGAGTGGCTCAATGGAATGATGGAAGGTGGGTGGTTTCAGACCAATGAAATCATAGATGGTCGCTGACTCTTTGCACCGAGGTGCGGTGTTCTCCTCGATACGTGCTAACAAGCGGTTAGACTCATGCTTGTTCCTCTCCATCTCTAACATGAACTCTACCAATGAAGACTGGTCGGGAGAATCCTCATCCCTACCATCTCCGTGGTTCCGGCTACGAGCAACAGAACTTCGGTTAACTGACGACATCCTGAAGAACCAACCAAGGAAACAAGGATGGATTCAGCATCATGATAAGGATGTAGAATATAGTACGAGGAAAAATACTATCTCTTGAACTCCTAGGACAATTCCGGCAGCATAACGGCAGTAAAATGCTCGGAATGAGACATTCTGCAAAAGACGGAGTAGCACCATACTCAACATCATCACTCAAGGTTCTGAGATATTACTAAACAGGCTACACCAGAGGTACTCGAACTGGGATATGACTCTGATCAACCAATCCTAAGAGACTACGGAGTAGTAACACGTGATCCTCCTAGACGGAAGAGAAAGCCTAGTTCCTTAACCCCGTAGGAAAGGTAGGACGACTGAGATCAGAAGGGCATGAGATATAAGGAGTAAAAAGAGCCTTACGTTCCTTCCCACAATCAATTCCCTTACATAACTAAAGAATTTCTAGACTCAACTTCGACCAGGTTGGCTTGGAAATCCTACAGGCAGTCAGGCTCTGATACCAAAGCTGTCGGGACCCCGATCCTAAGTCACACCGATCTAGCATGTAACATCATATCCCTTTGCGGCCTCACGCACGGTATTCCCACGGGTGCCACCTTACCTAGCCCGGGACCGTTTGCGCCTTTTGGCTCACGTATATGGTAGTGTCGCTAGCATCCATATGACAAAGCACCCGGGCCGACATGGCTAGTCGTGAATCCAAAGCGGCACTAACCCATGAGGACAGGCATACATGAACCACATCGAGCATGTCGGTCATCAACGTGTGAGTCCGGGCTGTAGCACTGGGCTAACAGGACTCTGGGGAACCCGGGCTGTAGCAGGCTAGGCAGGACTCCGGAAGTCACCGTGTGACATTTCCCCGAAGGGACAGACATAGGAACAAAGTGGAACACATGCCGGCCAGTCAAGTGTTTTGAGCAGTAGTGCTGGGCTAGCAGGACTCCGGTGAACCGGGCTGTAGCGGACTACTATGGCTCAAGTAAGCACTAGACTACATTTCCCCATAAGAGAGGCTGCCAAGGACAAACAACTAGATTGTCGGATCCCACACATAGCAATACACGTCACACGTACGCATAACATGCAAGTATGTGATGTACAACATGGCATCACAACATAACGTAATCTCATATAGATAAAGGCTCAGAAGAGCCACATAGCATAAATACAAACAGGGGTCACATGACCCATCACTCAGAGCATACAAGCAACAAGCGGAAGTATTACATGTCTGAGTACAGACAACTACAAAAGAAAAGGCTGTGAGCCTGACTATCTACAACGTCCGATCAAGATCGTAGCTGAGGTACAAGCTACTCGTCGAAGTCCAAGTGGTACTACTAGTGAGACAGATGTCTCATCTGCAAAACATAAATAAAGCAAACGTGAGTACAAAGGTACTCAGCAAGACTTACATCAGATCCTATCATAGATGCATTTGTATCAAGAAGATAATGTGGGGTTTGGTTGCAGCAAGCCAGCTTTGACTCAATGGCTATCCTGTTCTACGGCAAGAGAAACTTCTTTGAGATGAGGCAGCGCACACGAGTCCACTAGTCACCACATCAATACACAACTATGGATTCATCCTCGTCTCCTTATGAGAAGGCCATCCATAGCACTCACACTTGTCTTGAACATTTTAGAGTATCCACTTTAAGTTGTCTATGTACCACGTAAGCATCCAAGAAGTCCATAACCGAGGACACGGCTATTCGAATAGATCATGATAACCCTGCCGGGGTGTACTTCTTCACACACGCTCTCACCACTTATCACCATGTACACGTCAAGTACCTCGGCAACCTTCAAGCGGAAGCCTGGCGAGGGTGTCAGCCATGACCTAA
Source organism: Triticum dicoccoides (assembly GCF_002162155.2). Taxonomy (NCBI): domain Eukaryota; kingdom Viridiplantae; phylum Streptophyta; class Magnoliopsida; order Poales; family Poaceae; genus Triticum; species Triticum dicoccoides. The sequence continues at coordinate 632,972,129 of NC_041386.1, forward strand.
CTAACCACACAAGACTCTAGTCCAGGTTTATCGCCTATTCGGGTTCCATCCGCAAGGAGATCCGGCCGGGGTGTCGCTCACGGCCCCAAACGATATGTGCAGGGTTCCCAAGCCCACCTCGCCGGATGGATCTACGCTTGGTACACCGTGCCACTTGTGCCTAGTCTGTCTCAAGCCCACCTGGCCGGGTGCCACTTGGTAGACTACTAACACTACCTACAAACACCAGAAACTATTTTCAACTCCTGGACAAAGACCAAGTCGGTTAATAAGTCGAGAGTGGTCGAGTTACCGGAACCCAATGTGTGGTAGTAACTAGTCATTGGACAACATACACAAAACTCAGTGCTTAAGGACGGTTCCAGTGAGACAACCCACCATGTACTCCTACATGGCCTCTCACCGCTACCTTTACCAAATCGTGTTCACACGCTTAACTCTCAACATCAGAACATATCGTACCACTCCAATTCATTCCCAATGAATCAGACCTGACACAACTCTAAGCAATAGCAGGCATGGCATGGCAAGAACACAACATGGCTCAATCAACTCCTACACATGCTAGTGGGTTTTAACTATTTACTGTGGAAATGACAGGTCATGCAGAGGAATGGGTTCAACTACCGCAGCATAAAGTAGGAGTTGAATCGTTGTTGTCCTAATGCAATAAATGAGAGCAGGAGCGAGAGAGTAGAATTGTATCAAAATGAACAAGGGGGTTTGCTTTCCTGGTAGATCAATAGGGGGGCACTGCTTCACTGATAGGTACTCTCGAACACTTCCGGAGCAGGACCTGCCGAGAAGGAACGGTGCCAACAATCAATACACAAGCATATGCAACAATATGATGCATGAACATGGCATGAAGATGTGATGCTGTTTGAGCTAATGCAACTAGTATTCAAATTGAATGAAGTCCATTTGAACCAAGGGTTCAAATGCAACCCCAAATTAAGCTCTTATATATGCCATTTTAGTGTTTCACCCATACAGCAGGTATAACTTGATTTTTCATGCATGAAACTGGTACATATGGATAGATTGAATTTTTCTAATAATTTTTCATATATAACTTATTTTATTCTGAGTTATAGATTATTTTCTATGATTTTTAGAAGTTTTGGGCATTTTCTGGAATTTCCTGATTAATTTTAATACCAGAAAATGATTTATTGCGTCAGCACAGCGTCATGCTTGTGTCAGCAAGTCAACAGTGCTGACCAAGCAAAACCTTATGTGTGGGGTCCACACGTCAGTGACTCAGTTAGTTAACAGGGGTTTTAATTAGTCTAATTAGGATTAGTGGGCGCCGGGCCCACTGGTCAGTGACTAACTAGGTAACTAACCTAGTTAATTAGTGTTAATCTAATACTAACTAAATGTCAAGGGGGTGGCCCACGCGTCAGTGACACAAGGGGGAGGGTCAACCCTGGTCAGCGGGTCAAATCCGCCGGCGACTCGACGCCGGTGAGGCCCGAGACGGCAGAGGGCATCGGAAACGCGTCTCCGACGACCAAATGGGCCGCGGAGACCATCTCCGAGGAGCTGGAGCTCCCGCGCATCCACTGGTGCCCTCCGTTTCACCGGAGACGGCCTAAATCGACAGCGGCGACCACTTGGGCGGCGGCCGGAGTTCGGTCGAGCTCGGGTTCAAGGCTGCAGTGGGCGTGGCAATGCGGGCGTAGCACCTACGACCTCTGCGTGGTGCGGGGAGAGGTTTGGACTTGCCGGGGCGACCATTTGGTCACCGGAGCTGCGTCGGAGACGAGCTCAGGCAGCGACGGTCACGGTTATCGGCGAGGCAGCGACTACGGCATGCTAGCGAGCGAATGGAGAGGGGAAGGAGAAGCAGCAGCTCACAGCGGTCTCGGTGGGCTTGACGGCGAGCTCGGGGATGCACTGAAGACGGCGGGGCGGCGATGGGGATCCACGGCGGCCGGAGATGAAGACGGCGGCGATGGAGGCACTCCAGGGCCTCCCGAGGCGCGTGGCTCGGTGAAAAGCTTCAGGGCGAGGTGGCGGAGCTCGCGGACACGGAGAGAGGCGAGGGGGAAGGCGGTGGCTGCAGCAACGGTGGCCGGTGGCAACGGCAGCGCTCGGCCGTGAGCGAGAAAGCGAGGGAGAGGAGAGGAGAGAGCTGGGGGGAGTGAGAGAGGGCCGAGGGGGATGCGTGGCGTCGTCGGGTGCCTCCAGCGGCGAGCGAGGAAGCAGGAGGTGGCCGGCGCGTGCTCGCGCGCGTCGGGCACACGCCGCCGTCCTCCTGGCGCGGTGGAGACGATGACTGGCGCTGCCAGTCGTCCGGGCCGGCCTGTTGGGCCGCTGGGCTGCACAGTGCCCGGCTGCACAGGTAAGTGGCCCGGGTAAGTTTCTAAACTGTTTTCTTTTCTATTTTTCTGACATTTGTTTTGATTTAATAAAAATACTAAATAATTTCATTTTATTCTGTAAATTTTTGTAGGGACTAGTTGGACCACTCCAAAGCCCCTCACCAAAATTCAGAATTATTGGACAATATTTTATATATAATAAAATATTTATCCAATGCAAATAATTAGTAGATTAATTCCAAATGGCCAAAATAAATATTTATGAGCTCCTAAAAATATTGGTTTGATTTTTATCTCTAGCCAATATTTTCAGGGAGTAACATGAACATTCTCTTGGACCTTTTTGGAGAAATTTTTATCTGGATTAATTCCAGAAATGATTCTGAGGGTTTCACAAATCCCCATTTCAAAACTTAAATGGAATTAAACATGATGCACACATGACTAGCCAGCCTAGGTCATACCAGAACTAAGGATGTGACATTTACTATAAATACTTATAGTTTGATTTTAGGTCACAAAAATTATATTCTTTTTGCTATTGAAGAATATTATAGTTTTATTTGAGTTGATCATAACATAATATTTTAATTGATTGTTTTTATTTTCATAAAAGTTTTGTAGTTCATTCTGTTTGCTATTAATTCATTTTTTGAGCTAAATGACCCTGAAATTGGAAAGCATTTAAAATGAACTCTGAAAAAGTTAAAAGTTGGGATGGTATCATAATTTATTTTCTTTTGTTTTTTGCTTTAATTTTTAATTCTGTTTGCTTTTAGGTTAGCAAAATTATAAAGTTTCTGTTAGTGCCATCAGTTTTAGAAAAATTATAAACTTTCTGTTAGTGCCATTAGTTTTCAAATTTGAAAACACTTTTTTAGTTTTTTTGTTTTCTTTGTTGCTTTATTTATTTTATTTTGTGATTAACTTTACTATAAAAATAGTTTTTTCCTGTTTTTTTATTTTTTTTGCATTATTTATTTTCTTTAGTTTTTTGCTTTAATTTTTAATTCTGTTTGCTTTTAGGTTAGCAAAATTATAAACTTTCTATTAGTGCCATTAGTTTTAGAAAAAATATAAACTTTATGTTAGTGCCATTAGTTTTTAAATTTGAATAGTTAAAATTTGAATTCTTTGAAAATTGTTTGAATCACAAGTTTGTGATTAACTTACTAAAAAAATGAGAATTGATGCGCTTATAGAGAAAATTCAACCTAAATTCCTAGTAAAAATCTATGAATTTCAGAGAAAGTCACTATGAATTTAGGTTGAACTTTTTTCTATTAGGGCATCTATTTTCACTTCGAGAGGAGCTAAACAAGGCAGAGAGGGAAGGGCTTATAAACCGGTGTGAGCCCCCTTCGGTTGGCGAGGAGGGACTAAACTCTGCCCGCAACGAGGACCAACCCTTTAGTCTCGGTTTGTGGCACAAACCGGGACTAATGGTCATGGGCCAGGGGCGAACCATAAGACATGAAAGCATTTCAAATGAACTCTGAAAAAGTTGAAAGTTGGGATGGTATCATAATTTCACCCACATAGCATGTGCATGTACAAAACGGACAATGGTAGCATGTTCGTGTGTTACAAAGTTGGCATGGTATCATCATAATAGTTGCGGGAGAAAGTCTTCACTTTTTCTTCGCTTGTGTCATTTTCTTATTGCGCCGTAACCATGGATAATCTTCATTGTTTGTCAGGATGCTTGGGTCAGCCTTGACATTGAAGGGAGGAATTTCATGAAACTTTTCATAATCTTCAGACATGTCTGTCTTGCCGTCCACTCCCAGGATGTCCCTTTTTCCTGAAAGAACTATGTGGCGCTTTGGCTCATCGTATGATGTATTCGTTTCCTTATCTTTTCTTTTTCTCGGTTTGGTAGACATGTCCTTCACATAGATAACCTGTGCCACATCATTGGCTAGGACGAACGGTTCGTCAGTGTACCCAAGATTTTTCAGATCCACTGTTGTCATTCCGTACTGTGGGTCTACCTGTACTCCGCCGCCTAACAGATTGACCCATTTGCACTTAAACAAAGGGACCTTAAAATCAGGTCCGTAGTCAAGTTCCCATATGTCCACTATGTAACCATAATATGTGTCCTTTCCGCTCTTGGTTGCTGCATCAAAGCGGACACCGCTGTTTTGGTTGGTGCTCTTTTGATCTTGGGCGATCGTGTAAAATGTATTCCCATTTATCTCGTATCCTTTGTAAGTCAATACAGTCAAAGATGGTCCCCTGGACAACAAGTACAACTCATCACAAACTATGTTGTCACCTCTGAGACGTGTTTCCAACCAACTGCTGAAACTCTTGATGTGTTCACATGTAATCCAGTCGTCGCACTGCTCCGGGTGTTTGGAGCACAGACTGTTCTTGTGTTCATCGACATACGGGGTCACCAAGGTAGAGTTCTGTAGAACTGTGTAGTGTGCTTGAGACCAAGAATATCCGTCCCTGCATATTATTGAGTCTCTTCCAAGAGTGCCTTTTCCAGTCAGTCTCCCCTCATACCGCGATTTAGGGAGACCTATCTTGTTAAGGCCAGGAATGAAGTCAACACAAAACCCGATAACATCCTCTGTTTGATGGCCCATGGAGATGCTTCCTTCTAGCCTAGTGCGATTACGTACATATTTCTTTAGGACTCCCATGAACCTCTCAAAGGGGAACATATTGTGTAGAAATACGGGCCCCAGGATGACAATCTTGTCGACTAGATGAACTAGGACGTGTGTCATGATATTGAAGAAGGATGGTGGGAACACCAGCTCGAAACTGACAAGACATTGCGCCACATCACTCCTTAGCCTTGGTACGATTTCTAGATCGATCACCTTCTGAGAGATTGCATTGAGGAATGATCATAGCTTCACAATGGATAATCGGACGTTTTCCGATAGAAGCCCCCTCAATGCAACCTAAAGCAGTTGCGTCATAATCACGTGGCAGTCATGAGACTTTAGGTTCTGAAACTTTTCTCTGGCATATTTATTATTCCCTTTATATTCGACGGGAAGCCAGTCGTGACCTTCATACTGAGCAGGCATTCAAAGGAGATTTCTTTCTCTTCTTTCGTAAGAGCGTAGCTGGCAGGACCTTTATACTGCTTCGGAGGCATGCCATCTTTTTCGTGCAAACGTTGCATGTCCTCCCGTGCCTCAGGTGTATCTTTTGTCTTCCCATACATTCCCAAGAAGCCTAGCAGGTTCACACAAAGGTTCTTCGTCACATGCATCACGTCGATTGAGGAGCGGACCTCTAGGTCTTTCCAGTAGGGTAGGTCCCAAAATATAGATTTCTTCTTCCACATGGGTGCATGTCCCTCAGCTTCATTCGGAACAGCTAGTCCACCGGGACCCTTTCCAAAGATTACGTAGTGTAAATCATTGACCATAGCAAGCACGTGATCACCGGTGCACATGGCGGGCTTCTTCCGGTGATCTGCCTCGCCTTTGAAATGCTTGCCTTTCTTTCGACATTGATGGTTGGTCGGAAGAAATCGACGATGGCCCAGGTACACATTCTTCCTGCATTTGTCCAGGTATATACTTTCAGTGTCATCTAAACAGTGTGTGCATGCGTGGTATCCTTTGTTTGTCTGTCCTGAAAGGTTACTAAGAGCGGGCCAATCGTTGATGGTCACGAACAGCAATGCCTTAAGGTTAAATTCCTCCTGTCTGTGCTCATCCCACGTACGTACACCGTTTTCATTCCACAGCTGTAAAAGTTCTTCAACTAATGGCCTTAGGTACACATCAATGTCGTTGTCGGGTTGCTTAGGGCCTTGGATGAGAACTGGCATCATAATGAACTTCCGCTTCATGCACATCCAAGGAGGAAGGTTATACATACATAGAGTCACGGGCCAGGTGCTGTGATTGCTGCTCTGCTCCCCGAAAGGATTAATGCCATCCGCGCTTAAAGCAAACCATACATTCCTTGGGTCCTTTGCAAACTCATCCCAGTACTTTCTCTCGATTTTTCTCCACTGCGACCCGTCAGCAGGTGCTCTCAACTTCCCATCTTTCTTTCGGTTCTCACTGTGCCATCGCATCAACTTGGCATGCTCTTCGTTTTTGAACAGACGTTTCAACCGTGGTATTATAAGAGCATACCACATCACCTTCGCAGGAACCCTCTTCCTGGGGGCTCGCCGTCAACATCACCAGGGTCATCTCGTCTGATCTTATACCGCAATGCACCGCATACCAGGCATGCGTTCAGATACTTGTATGCACCGCGGTAGAGGATGCAGTCATTAGGGCATGCATGTATCTTCTCCACCTCCAATCCTAGAGGGCATACGACCTTCTTTGCTGCGTATGTACTGTCGGGCAATTCGTTATCCTTTGGAAGCTTCTTCTTCAATATTTTCAGTAGCTTCTCAAATCCTTTGTCAGCCACAGCATTCTCTGCCTTCCACTGCAGCAATTCCAGTACGGTACCGAGCTTTGTGTTGCCATCTTCGCAATTGGGGTATAACCCTTTTTTGTGATCCTCTAACATGCGATCGAACTTCAGCTTCTCCTTTTGACTAATGCATTGCGTCCTTGCATCGACAATGACCCGGCGGAGATCATCATCATCGGGCACATCATCTGGTTCCTCTTGATCTTCAGCGGCTTCACCCGTTGCAGCATCATTGGGCACATCGTCTAGTTCCTCTTGATCTTCACCAGCTCCCCCCGTTGCAGCATCACCGTATTCAGGGGGCACATAGTTGTCATCGTACTCTTCTTCTTCGCCGTCTTCCATCATAACCCCTATTTCTCTGTGCCTCGTCCAAACATTATAGTGTGGCATGAAACCCTTGTAAAGCAGGTGGGAGTGAAGGATTTTCCGGTTAGAGTAAGACCTCGTATTCCCACATTCAATGCATGGACAACACATAAAACCATTCTGCTTGTTTTCCTCAGCCGCATCGAGAAACTCATGCACGCCCTTAATGTACTCGCGGGTGTGTCTGTCACCGTACATCCATTGCCGGTTCATCTGCGTGCATTATATATAATTAAGTGTCCAAATTAATAGAAGTTCATCATCACATTAAAACCAAAGTGCATACATAGTTCTCATCTAACAACATATAGCTCTCCAGAGCATCTAATTAATTAAACCATACATTGAAACTATGTAAAACATTTCAATGCGAAAACAAATGCGATCCTAATCGCAACCAAGGTAACAATTGATCCAACGGCATAATGATACCAAGCCTCGGTATGAATGGCATATTTTCTAATCTTTCTAATCTTCAAACGCATTGCATCCATCTTGATCTTGTGATCATCGACGACATCCGCAACATGCAACACCAATATCATCTTCTCCTCCTCAATTTTTTTTATTTTTTCCTTCAACAAATTGTTTTCTTCTTCAACTAAATTTAACCTCTCGACAATAGGGTCGGTTGGCATTTCCGATTCACATACATCCTAGATAAATAAAATCTATGTCACGTTGGTCGGCATAATTTTCATAAACAATAAATGAACCAATAGTTATAAAGATAATATACATACCACATCCGAATCATAGACAGGACGAGGGCCGACGGGGGCGGATACCAAAACCATCGCACTATATAAGATGCAATAATAAATGTAAGAAAATGATACAAGTATCTATCTAAACATACAAGTAAGAATATTTTTCCTTTCAGAAAGAAGATAAGAACAAGAGGCTCACCACGGTGGTGTCGGTGATGAGATCGGCGCGGGTGATCGACGTTGGTGAAGACGGGGACGGGGCGTGATGGACCGCTAAATCTAGACAAATCTCGAGGAAAATGGAGCTTGGAGGTCGAGCTTCGAGAGGAGAAAGCTTAAGTAGTGTGGCTCGGGCATTCCATCGAACAACTCATGTGCATAGGAGGTGAGCTGGAGCACCACAAAGCCCTCTCCCCCTCGGCCAGAAAAAATAGAGCATTGTGCTCTGCTCGCGAGCGAGGGGTATATATAGGCACCTCATTGGTCCCGGTTGGTGACATGAGCCGGGATTAAAGGGGAGCCTTTGGTCCCGGTTCAAGCCACCAACCGGGACCAATGGTGGTGGGCCAGGAGCGAGGCCCATTGGTCCCGGTTCATCCCACCAACCGGGACCAACAGGTCCAGATGAACCGGGACCAATGGCCCACGTGGCCCGGCCAGCCCCCTGGGCTCACGAACCGGGACCAATGCCCACATTGGTCCCGGTTCTAGACTGAACTGGGACTAATGGGCTGACCCGGCCTGGACCATAGCCCTGTTTTCTACTAGTGTCCTTCAAGGAAGCAAGGACCCAGGCTCGCAATGCGCAATGCCGATGTTGAGCCACCAAGGAACGCTCCAGTGCGGCCTTGTGAATGGCCTTCAGAAGGCTTTATGGATCGAGCGGGAATCAAGGAAGAATTTAACGCGTATTTGCATAATGCTGATCTTGTGAGCTTCGAGGGAGAAAAGTGCAGCCAATACCACTATCTCACTAGTTCATTTGTGAGGAGGTTTGAATATTCATCTTCACGTAATTCTCAAACTATCCTATTTGATCTCTATGAAAAATCTTACACTATGGACTTAGAGGATTTTACCACTGCTTGCAAACTTCTACAATGGGGTAGTACTAGTGAACCTCGCAAATCTGAATTTAGATAATTTCTTGCTAGTATAACTGTGGGGGAATCTAGAGATATAGCACAACCTACCATAGGGAGCATTCATTTTCCTGCTATTTTGCTCTCTTTATAGGTAGGTGCATAAATGGTAAGGATGAAGCATGTCACATGTGTGTCCCTGACCTCAGTATTCTTAGGAGTGCTGTGTTAGGAGATGAATCTTATAATTTGGCAGCCATTGTTGCACGAAGGTTGCATCATAATAGATTTAATGGAGATTTCTTGGGTGGAATTTATGCAACTCGTTTAGCTAATTTTCTTGGTGTAGACATACGTGAGGATGATATTGAGTTGCCTCCTACTTATTTAGACTATGAGGCTATGGTTCGTCATCAATTTATTGAGAGAAATGAACAACCTCTCCAATACCGACTAATCTTTGACAGACGACGCACCTATCGAGTCGCTCTTCCTGCTTCTGCTTTCTTCGACTTTCAGGTAAAAGGGAGACATTTTATAACCAGAGAGGAGGCGGAGGAGTATAAGAGGAGGACTGAGATGGCTCGCCTCCAAGCTGTAGCACATGATGCAATGACCGCTGCATCTCAATACGACCTCGGCTACAACTATGGATATCCGCCAGGCCATCCGTGGCAATAAACCAACTTAGGCCAAAAGCCTAAGCTTGGGGGAGTACGTATTTCCCACCGACATTACATTCATGTCCACACACTCATTGCTAGATGTCGGTGCTCATACTCTTTCATTGTAATATCCATGCTAGTTTATTTTCTTTTTCTTGCTTTCTTCTTGTGTGTTTAATAAACCTTAAGAAAACCAAAAAATTAGTGTAGCTTTTAGTTAGTTTACTTTTCTTGTTGTAGTAGTAATAATTAAAAAGAATACCCAAAAAGATTTCCCGTTCTTCTTTTGCTTGTTGGGAGCTTTCCCGTGTAAATAGTTTTATTTCTTTTCTTTTCCTTGGGGGTCGATAGGAGAAGACCATGATTAAATTGTTGAAGTGGCTCTTATATGCATTATTGTTGATTTAACCAAGAGCCCATATTGCCTTGCCTTCTCCTGCTTTTTGAATGCTCGCAGATTCCAGCTTAGTCCAATGCACGTGCACTCTTATTATTTTCACATCATTCGGTCGTCCAAGTGAAAGGCAATTATGACGATATATGATGGACTGACTGAGATGAGAGAAGCTGGTATGAACTCGACCTCTCTTGTTTTTGTAAATATGATTAGTTCATCATTCCTGATTCAGCCTATTATGAATAAACATTTTTGCAATGACAATTAGAGATCATGGTTGATTGTGCCATGCTTGATTAGCTATGAGTTATAATGGTTTACCTTGCGTGCCAACATGCTATTAAAATGGTTGTGATGTGGTATAGTGGGGTGGTATCCTCCTTTGAATGATTCAAGTGACTTGATTTGGCACATGTTCACACATGTAGTTGAAACAAATCAACATAGCCTTCACGATATTTATGTTCATGGTGGATTATATCCTACTCATGCTTGCACTCAATGTTTATTAATGTTAATGCATGTTCATGACTGTTGTCGCTCTCTAGTTGGTCAGTTCCCAATCTTTTGCTAGCCTTCACTTGTACTAAGCGGAAATACTGCTTGTGCATCCAATCCCTTAAACTCCAAAGTTAAGCCATATGAGTCCACTATACCTTCCTATATGCGGTATCTACCTGCCGTTCCAAGTAAATTTGTATGTGCCAAACTCTAAACCTTCAAATGAAATTCTGTTTTGTATGCTCGAATAGCTCATGTCTCAACTAGGGCTGTCCGTATCTTCCATGCTAGGCGGGTTATTCTCAAGAGGAGTGGACTTCGCTCCTCACTCACGAGAAAATGGCTGGTCACCGGGATGCCCAGTCCCATGCTTTATGCAAATCAAATCAAAATAATTGCAAACAAAACTCCCCCTAGGACTGTTGTTAGTTGGAGGCACTCGTTGTTTCGAGCAAGCCATGGTTGATGCTTGTTGGTGGAGGGGGGTATAAACTTTACCATTCTGTTTGGGAACCGCCTATAATGTGTGTAGCATGGAATATATCGCCATCTCTTGGTTGTTATGTTGACAACATGCCACTCAAAATATTATTTATCTCTGCTTTAAAACCGAGCTCTGGCACCTCTACAAATCCTTGCTTCCCTTTGCGAAGGGCCTATCTATTTACTTTTATGTCGAGTCATCACCCTCTTATTAAAAAGCACCAGCTGGAGAGCACTGGTGTCATTTGCATCCATTACTATTAATTTATATTGGGTATGACTATGATTGGATCTCTTTTACCATGAATTACAATGTCTAGTCAGTCCTTGATCTTTAAAGGTGCTCTGCATTTATGTTTTGCGGTCTCGGAAAGGGCTAACGAGATACCATCCTCTTATATCATATTATGATTGTTTTGAGAAAGTGTTGTCATTCGAGATTTATTATTAGTGCTCGCTAGTTGATTATGCCATTGATATGAGTAAACATGAGACCTAAGAGTTATTGTGAATGTAGTTAGTTATAATCTTCGCTGAAAATTTGAATGCTGGCTTTACATATTTACAACAACAAGACCAAACAGAGTTTGAAAAAGTTTTCCTTTATCACTTTCAGTTTATCAACTGAATTGCTTGATGAGGGAGTCCTGGATTAGGGGGTGTTCGGGTAGCTGGACTATACCTTCGGCCAGACTCTTGGACTATGAAGATACAAGAATGAAGACTTTGTCCCGTGTCCGGATGGGACTTTCCTTGGCGTGGAAGGCAAGCTTGGCGATGCGGATATTCAGATCTCCTACCATTGTAACCGACTTTGTGTAACCCTAACCATCTCCAGTGTCTATATAAACCGGAGGGTTTTAGTCTGTAGGACAGAACTCCAACATACAACAATCATACCATAGGCTAGCTTCTAGGGTTTAGCCTCCTTGATCTCGTGGTAGATCTACTCTTGTACTACCCATATCATCAATATTAATCAAGCAGGACGTAGGGTTTTACCTCCATCAAGAGGGCTCGAACCTGGGTAAAAACATTGTGTCCCTCGTCTCCTGTTACCATCCGCCTAGACGCACAGTTCGGGACCCCCTACCCGAGATCCGCCGATTTTGACACCGACATTGGTGCTTTCATTGAGAGTTCCTCTGTGTCGTCGCTTTTAGGCCCGATGGCTCCTTTGATCATCAACAACGATGCAGTCCAGGGTGAGACTTTTCTCCCTAGACAGATCTTCGTCTTTGGTGGCTTCGCACTGCGGGCCAATTCGCTTGGCCACCTGGAGCAGATCGAAAGCTACGCCCCTGGCCATCAGGTCAGGTTTGGAAGCTTAAACTAAACGGCTGACATCTGCGGGGACTTGATCTTCGACGGATTCGAGCCGCAAACGAGCGCGCCGCACTGTCTCGATGAGCATGATCTAGCTCTGCCACCAAACAGTGCCATGGAGGCCGTACACGCATCGGTTCCGACCCTTAATTCGGAGCCGGTTGCACCGATCGAGGATGAGCGGTTGGACGCCGCCTCGGGGGCTGTGATCCCAAAGGTGATCGAGCCGAATACCAGCCCCGCACTTTGCAAGACCCGTGACTCCAAGGGGCCGGACTCCTCTTCGGACTCCGAGCCCCCCGCGCCCCTGCCGATCGAATCCGATTGGGCACCGATCATGGAGTTCACCGCTGCGGACATCTTTCAGCACTCGCCCTTTGGCGATATTTTGAAGTCACTGAAGTCTCTCTCTTTATCAGGAAAGCCCTGGCCGGACTACGGTCAGCAAGGATGGGATACGGACAATGAAGAAATTCAAAGCCCACCCACCACCCACTTTGTAGCCATTGTCGACGATTTAACGGACATGCTCGATTTCGACTCCGAAGACATCGACGGTATGGACGCTGATGCAGGAGACGATCAAGAACCAGCGCCTATAGGGCACTGGAAAGCCACCTCGTCGTACGACATATATATGGTGGACACTCCAAAAGATGGAGATGGCGATGGAATAGCGGGGGATGACACCTCCAAGAAACAGCCCAAGCGCCGGCGTCAGCGGCGCCGCTCTAAATCCCGCCAAAGCAAAAACGGTGATTCCGGCACAGGAGATAATAATACTCCGGATAGCGCCGAAGAACACCCCCTCCAGCAAGATTCAGCACAGGAGGATGGAGAAGCCAGCCTCACGAGAGAGCGGCAGACAAAGAGGTTGAGGATGATAATTATGTGCCTCCCTCCGAAGACGAGGCAAGCCTAGGCGACGACGAATTCGTCGTGCCAGAGGATCCCGCTGAACAAGAGTGTTTTAAACGCAGGCTTATAGCCACGGCAAGCAGCCTCCAGAAAAAGCAGCAACAGCTTAGAGCTGATCAAGACTTGCTAGCTGACAGATGGACTGAAGTCGTTGCGGCCGAAGAGTATGAACTCGAACGCCCCTCCAAGAGTTACCCAAAGCGCAGGCTGCTACCCCGATTAGAGGAGCAAGCACCTACATCACCAGCGCATGACATGGCCGACCGGCCACCTCGTGGCCGTGACAGAGAGGCCTCTCGGCCCTCCACTCAAGCCGTGCCCCGGTGCCGCTCAAAACATACTAAGGCACGGGAAAATGCGCCAGACCTGCGAGACATACTAGAGGACAATGCAAGGCAAACAAGAATGATGTACGGATCACGTGGGCGCCCTACGACGCGTGACGGTGATCGTCACTCCGGATACAATAAATCCGGCCGGGCCGAACACAATAGACAAAGCTCGTTCGAGCTACGTCGTGATATAGCCCAGTACAGAGGCGCCGCACACCCACTATGCTTCACAGATGAAGTAATGGATCATAAAATCCCTGAGGGTTTCAAACCCGTAAACATCGAATCATACGATGGCACAACAGATCCTGCGGTATGGATCGAGGATTACCTCCTTCATATCCACATGGCCCGTGGCGATGATCTACACGCCATCAAATACCTCCCGCTCAAACTTAAAGGACCGGCTCGACATTGGCTTAACAGCTTGCCAGCAGATTCAATCGGTTCTTGGGAGGACCTGGAAGCCGCATTCCTCAACAATTTCCAGGGCACCTATGTGTGACCACCGGACGCCGATGACCTAAGCCACATAATTCAGCAGCTAGAGGAATCGGCCAGGCAATTCTGGACACGGTTCCTAACAAAGAAAAACCAAATAGTCGACTGTCCGGACGCAGAGGCACTAGCAGCCTTCAAGCATAACATTCGCGACGAGTGGCTTGCCCGGCACCTTGGACAGGAAAAGCTGAAATCTATGGCAGCTCTCACGACACTCATGACCCGCTTTTGCGCGGGAGAAGACAGTTGGCTAGCTCGCAGCAACAACTTAACCAAGAACCCTGGTAATTTGGATACCAAGGACAAAAGTGGCAGGTTGCGTCGGAATAAGCAAAAACGCCGCGTTAGCAGCGACAGCAACGAGGATACGGCAGTTAATGCCGGATTCCGAGGCTACAAATCCGGTCAACGGAAAAAGCCATTCAAAAGAAATACTCAGGGCCCGTCCAGTTTGGACCGAATACTCGACCGCTTGTGCCAGATACATGGCACCCCCGAAAAGCCAGCCAATCACACCAACAAGGATTGTTGGGTGTTCAGGCAGGCAGGCAAGTTAAATGCCGAAAATAGAGACAAGGGGCTGTGTAGCGACGACGACGAGGAGCCCAGGCTGCCGAACAGGAGTGGACAGAAGGGTTTTCCCCCACAAGTGTGGACGGTGAACATGATATACGCAACCCACATCCCCAAAAGGGAGCGGAAGCGTGCATTACGGGACGTATACCCGCTGGAGCCAGTCGCCCCAAAGTTCAACCCATGGTCCTCCTGCCCGATCACTTTTGATCGAAGGGACCACCCCACTAGCATCCGTCATGGAGGGTATGCCGCATTGGTTCTAGACCCAATTGTTGATGGATTTCATCTCACAAGAGTCCTTATGGACGGCGGCACCAGCCTGAACCTGCTTTACTAGGATACAGTGCGGAAAATGGGCATAGATCCCTCAAGGATTAAGCCCACCAAAACGACCTTTAAAGGGGTCATACCAGGTGTAGAGGCCAACTGTACAGGCTCAGTCACACTTGAAGTGGTCTTCGGATCTCCGGATAATTTCCGAAGAGAGGAGTTAATCTTCGACCTAGTCCCGTTCCACAGTGGCTATCACGCACTGCTCGGGCGAACCGCATTTGCAAAGTTCAATGCGGTACCGCACTACGCATATCTCAAGCTCAAGATGCCAGGCCCTCGAGGAGTAATCACGGTCAACGGAAACACCGAACGCTCCCTCCGAACGGAGAGAACACGGCGGCGCTAGCAGCAGAAGTACAAAGCAGCCTCTCTAGGCAATTCTCCAGTCCGGCCCTCAAAAGGCCAGACACTGCCAAGCGCGCGCGGAGTAACTTACAACAAGACTGCCTAGCACGTTCCGAGCTAGCGTAGCAATGCGGCCCCAACCCTAGCCCTCGCGACATAGAGAAACCAGTGCTTCGCGTACATAACTACGCTCTTGAAATACCATGGGCACAGGGGGAGGGGCACTATCATGGCATGCCAAAAGCACGGCTTAAACCGTACAAGGGGCTGCCGAATTCTTTTTTTCCTTTTACTTTTAGGACTCCATACTTCGGACGACCTGTTCGGCAATCCAACTACCGCACAAACGATGCAAGATCCAGCAAAGCAGACAAGCCATGCCGCATTATGGAACTCCCAGGTGGTCTCTATTATGAGCAGTATACCTGTTTTGCATACAATTCCGCGGCCTGCCCCTGGACAGGACATGTTAAATAGTCCTTTTTTGCTTATCGCACTATTTGTATCGTTCTGCTTTGATAGCAGCCCTTCTATAAACAATGCATAGCTTTTGTCTATTTTTTGTATTACCCTCTTTTTATATATATGTTTATTAATGACATGTTGCACCCGTACACCGTGGTACGGCAAATACGCCAGGGGCTTTAGTACCCCTCAATATGGTGTGAGAAGTCCGAACACTTTCACAAGTGCGGCACCCCGAACTTATAGCACTATATGCATTGGCTCCGAATCATGATTTGGGTCAATAGTTGGGTTTGCCCTGCTCCTATGTTTTTGTGCCTTACGTTCCGCTATATCGGCTAAGGTAGCACTAGGAGAACTACTGCGATTGTGCCCCAGTTGAGCTGGACTGAGCACCTCAGTAGAGAAAGCTAAAACTGACTGTCATGATGAGGCGAGAGACCAGTCGCTGTTCGAGAGGTTTTCCGAGTCCTTAAAGACTTATGCCGCTTTGAGCGAGGAACTGGCCTTGTCCGACCAAGGCGTGGATAACGCCCCGAACTCGGTCTTCCGAATACTAGGGGCTTCGCCGAAATTTAAAATTATAGAGTTCTATGGCTAAGTGAGAGTGTTCAAGCATTATAGTCCGATTGCCTTGTTCGTTGTGCTGAGCGCCTCCCTCGAAGGACCCAAACATGGGAAAAAGAGCGCTCAGGTTTATCCCGAACACCCCAGCACTAGTGGCATGGGGGCAGAAGCCGACGACTGGCCATCTCTCAATTTTTGATAAACGGCCGCACAGAAAGTAATATTTTAAATTCAAAAGGCACTGCTTAGCGTATATGAACAAGTTTTCAGCACACAGGACAATACGAGCGAGTTCATTCAAAAATTACATCCCTGGTACATTCATCCGCCATAAGGCGGGAACCCGCCAGAACATCCTTATAATAGTTCTCGGGCTTGCGATGCTCCTTCCCTGGTGGCGGCCCGTCCCTCACAAGCTTCTCACCGTCCAGCTTACCCCAGTGCACCTTTGCACGGGCAAGGGCCCTACGGGCACCTTCGATGCAGACGGAGCACTTGATGACCTCAAGCCTTGGACAGGCCTCCACCAGCTGCCGCACCAGTCCGAAGTAGCTCCCAGGCAGGGCCTCTCCAGGCCACAGCCGAACTATGAAGCCTTTCATGGCCTGTTCGGCCGCCTTGTGGAGCTCGACCAGCTGCTTTAGCTGGTCGCTTAAGGGCACAGGGTGTCCGGCCTCAGCATACTAAGACCAAAACACCTTCTTCGTCGAGCTGCCTTCCTCGACTCGGTAGAATGCGGCAGCATCGGATACGCTACGGGGAAGATCTGCGAATGCTCCTGGAGAGCTCTGGATTCGGGTAAGTAACAAGTAGTTTAGTTTTATATGTCTGCTTTGCATAAAGAATGCCTTACCCGCCGCTATCTTTTTCACCGCATCCAACTCCTGGAGGGCCTTCTAGGATTCGGCCTTGGCAGACTTGGCAGCTTCAAGGGCCGTCGCGAGCTCGGACACTCGCGTCTTCGAGTCAAGCTCCAAGCTCTCATGTTTTTTCATGAGAGCCTGAAGCTCTTGCTGCACCTCGCCAACCTGCGCCTCAAATTTCTCTCGCTCGATGCGCTCCGCGGCTGCTCTCTTTTCGGCCTCGGATAGAGCCTGCTTGAGGGTCGCCACCTCAGCTGTGGCCCCTACAATAAGCAGTATAAATCTTGTCATTTTTTGCAATTGCATCTTTTTTATATATTTTTCTATAAGGTATCTCTTACCTTCTTTCTCCTCGAGCTGCCGCTTGGCAAGGACGAGCTCTTTCTCGGTCCGCTCGAGGCCCTGCTTCAGGGCACCCACCTCCGCAGTCAGTGCGGCAGTGGCTAGCAGCGAAGCCTGCATACGCATATTGACTCTTTTTTGTTAGACTCCTGCGAAATTTAATAGATCCTCTATTCGGCTTTTCTTTCCGAACGCCAAACAGAGCATCAGGGGCTACTGTCTATGCGGTAATATTTTTACATATTTTTACTTACCTCGAAGCCTGTTAGAAGGCTAGCACAAGCTTCAGTCAGTCTGCTCTTGGCGGACTGAACCTTCTGGATCACCATACTCATGATAGTACGGTGCTCCTCGTCGATGGAGGCGCCCTTAAGCACCTCCAACAGATTGTCCGGTGCCTCTGGTTGGATGGAGGCCGCCGGCTTAATAGGCTTGCTCCTCTTAGAAGGAGGTCGCCTGCCGCAGTCCGGAACCGTTGAGGATTCCGGCGCGGTGTCCGGCACAAAGCCGGACTTGGAGCCCTGGGGGGTCTTGTCCCCTTTACTCCCGGAGTTCGGGAGGTCGCCTCGCGGCTCTTCCAGGACCACCTCCTCTTGGCCCGCAACTTGGTGCGACGCCACTTCGGCGTCGTCCGCGGCATGGGGGGAGGCAGCGGGCGGAACTGAATTCACGTCCGATGAATCCAGGGAGCCGCTCGATGACTCGTCGAGCCCGTCCTTGGGCGGGCTGCATGATTATATTCGACATTAGGGAAAGCTGTGCAACAAAGGAATATCATGAGTTACTCTGGTATCCGAATACTTACGATTTCGCCGGGCGCTTGGCCCTGTCCGGCCACTCCTCTTCGTCCTCGTCAGCGTCGGTGGAGTAGTCTGGAGGAAGGGTCTTCCCCTTCTTGGACCCTTCGGCCTCCCCTGCTGGGGCGGCCTTCCTATTCTTTCCTCCCCCCGCTGGAGGGGGAGAGGTTTCTTCCTCCTCCACCTCGTCTTCACGGGAGGTGTGCGTCTCGGATTCATTGGACGATGAGTCCGACACCACCATATGTCGGGAACTCTTTCGAGTCCCCGTGGTCTTCTTCTTAACCTTCTTCTCCGGCACCACATAAGGTGCCGGAACCAGCAGCTTCGCTAAGCGAGCAGGGGCTGGGTCTTCGGGCAAGGGAGCCAGACAGTTAATCGGTCCGGACTTCACCTGCCATGCCTGTCAAAGGTGAGGGAGTTTAGATCCCGCATAGAGTCAAACTATGAAAAAGCTTAACATCATGTAAAAGGTGAAAATAGCTTACCTCGCTAGTGTGATGCTGCGAGCTAAATCCGCGATCTTCAGAGGCGGATGCGGGAGCCTCGGTGCCTTTGGTTAGCACCTTCTAGACGTCTTCATACGTCGTGTTGAAAAGCCTGCTAAGGGTTGGGTGCTGCGTCGGGTCAAACTCCCACAGATTAAAGTCCCGTTGTTGACACGGGAGATTCCGGTGGACGAGCATGACCTGGACTACATTGACAAGCTTGAGCTGCTTGTTCACCAGGGACTGGATGCATGTCTGCAGTCCAGTCACCTCTCCTTCATCGCCCCATGACAGGCACGTCTCCTTCCAGGACGTGAGCCGCGTAGGGGGTCCGGATCGGAACTTAGGGGCTGTGATCCACTTCGGATCGCGTGGCTCGGTGATGTAAAACCACCCTGACTGCCACCCCTTCAGGGTCTCCACAAAGGAGCCCTCGAGCCATAGGACGTTGGCTATCTTGCCCGCCATGGCGCCTCCGCACTCTGCCTGGTTGCCTCGCACCACCTTTGGCTTGACGTTGAAAGTCTTGAGCCATAGGCCAAAATGGGGGCGGATGCAGAGGAAAGCCTCACACACGACGATAAACGCCGAGATGTTGAGGTTGAAGTTCGGGGCCAGATCGTGGAAATCCAGGCCGTAGTAGAACATGAGCCCCCGGACAAATGGGTGGAGAGGAAAGCCCAGTCCACGGAGGAAATGGGGAAGGAATACTACCCTCTCATGGGGCCTTGGGGTGGGGAGAAGCTGCCCCTTTTCAGGAAGCCGGTGCGCGATGTCTTTAGATAAGTATCCAGCCTTCCTTAGCTTTTTGACATGGCCCTCCGTGACGGAGGAGACCATCCACTTGCCTCCCGCTCCGGACATTGCTGGAGAAGGTTGAGGTGGGAAGTGCGGACTTGGGCGCTGGAGCGCGAGTGCGCGGAAAATGGATAGGCAAAGGAGGAAGAAGGCGTAGGTAAAAAGGTGGATCCTTATCCCCTTATATCGGTGGATGCGGCTGTGCGTCCCCACCAGCCTGGTAAAACTTGCTTATCTCCCAATCACCGTGATAAATGGCGCGGTTGGGTTACCCATGTCCGTATTGATGAGAATCCCGTAAATGGGGGACACGATCTCTGCTTTGACAAGACGGGCCAAGGAAACCGCCTCGCAAAACGCGCTGAGGTGGGGAAGTAAAAACGATTCGAATAAAGGCTTGGCCATAGTGTGATGTCACGCTGCGGAATACGTCAGCAGATTAGATTTGTGTTAATATTATTATTCTCTCTATGGCAATATGTGGAAACTTATTTTGCAGAGCCGGACACTGTCCTTAGTGTTTAAAATCTTCTATGAAGTACTTGGAGGAGGAACCCGCCTTGCAATGATGAAGACAATCTGCGCGCCGGACTCGTCGTCATTGAAGCCTGGTTCAGAGACTACTGAGGGAGTCCTGGATTAGGGGGTGTTCGGGTAGCCAGACTATACCTTCGGCCGGACTCTTGGACTATCAAGATACAAGATTGAAGACTTCGTCCCGTGTCCGGATGGGACTTTCCTTGGCGTGGAAGGCAAGCTTGGCGATGCGGATATTCAGATCTCCTACCATTGTTTGTGTAACCCTAACCCTCTCCGGTGTCTATATAAACCGGAGGGTTTTAGTCCGTAGGACAGAACTCCAACATACAACAATCATACCATAGGCTAGCTTATAGGGTTTAGCCTGCTTGATCTCGTGGTAGATCTACTCTTGTACTACCCATATCATCAATATTAATCAAGCAGGACGTAGGGTTTTACCTCCATCAAGAGGGCCCGAACCTGGGTAAAAACATTGTGTCCCTCATCTCCTGTTACCATCCGCCTAGACGCACAGTTCGGGACCCCCTACCCGAGATCAGCCGGTTTTGACACCGACACTTGAGGACAAGCAAAGGTTTAAGCTTGGGGAAGTTGATACGTCTCCGTCGTGTCTACTTTTCCAAACACTTTTGCCCTTGTTTTGGACTCTAACTTGCATGATTTGAATGGAACTAACCCGGATTGACGTTATTTTCAGCAGAATTGCATGGTGTTATTTATGTGCAGAAACAAAAGTTCTCGGAATGACCTGAAACTCCATGAAACTTATTTTTGCAAAATATTAAAAATACTGGAAGAACATTCCACGTCAGGGGGGCCTCCACCTATCCACGAAGGTGGGGGCGCGCCCCCCTGCTTCGTGGGCCCCCTGATGCTCCACCGACCTCAACTCCAACTCCATATATTCATGTTCGTGGAGAAAAAATAAGAGAGAAGGATTCATCGCGTTTTACTATATGGAGCTGCCGCCAAGCCCTAAAACCTCTCGGGAGGGCTGATCTGGAGTCCGTTCGGGGCTCCGGAGAGGGGAATCTGTCGCCGTCGTCATCATCAACCATCCTCCATCACCAATTTCATGATGCTCACAGCCATGCATGAGTAATTCCAACGTAGGCTTGCTGGACGGTGATAACCCACAAGTGTAGGGGATCGCAACAGCTTTCGAGGGTAGAGTATTGAACCCAAATTTATTGATTTGACACAAGGGGAGCCAAAGAATATTCTCAAGTATTAGCAACTGAGTTGTCAATTCAGCCACACCTGGATAACTTAATATCTGCAGCAAAGTGTTTAGTAGCAAAGTAATATGATAGTAGTGGTAACGGTAATAAAAGGTAACGGAAGCAAAAGTAATATTTTTGGTATTTTGTAGTGATTGTAACAATAGCAACAGGAAAGTAAATAAGCGAGAACCAATATCGGAAAAGCTCGTAGGCATTAGATCGGTGATGGATAATTATGCCAGATGCGGTTCATCATGTAACAGTCATAACATAGGGTGACATAGAACTAGCTCCAATTCATCAATGTAATGTAGGCATGTATTCCGAATATAGTCATACGTGCTTATGGAAAAGAACTTGCATGACATATTTTGTCCTACCCTCCCGTAGCAGCGGGGTCCTAATGGAAACTAAGGGATATTAAGGCCTCCTTTTAATAGAGTACCGGAACAAAGCATTAGCACATAGTGAATACATGAACTCCTCAAACTATGGTCATCACCGGGAGTGGTCCCGATTATTGTCACTTCGGGGTTGCCGGATCATAACGCATAATACGTGACTATAGACTTGCAAGATAGGATCAAGAACTCACATATATTCATGAAAACATAATAGGTTCAGATCTGAAATCATGGCACTTGGGCCCTGGTGACAAGCATTAAGCATACCAAAGTCATAGCAACATCAATCTCAGAACATAGTGGATACTAGGGATCAAACCCTATCAAAACTAACTCGATTACATGATAGATCTCATCCAACCCATCACCGTCCAGCAAGCCTATGATGGAATTACTCATGCACGGCGGTGAGCATCATGAAATTGGTGATGGAGGATGGTTGATGATGACGACGGCGACAAATCCCCCTCTCCGGAGCCCTGAACGGACTCCAGATCAGCCCTCCCGAGAGGTTTTAGGGCTTGGCGGCGGCTCCGTATCGTAAAACGCGATAATTTCTTCTCCTTGATTTTTTTTCTCCCTGAAAACAAATATATAGAGTTGGAGTTGGCGACGAAGGAGCTCCAGGGGGCCCACGAGGTAGGGGGGCACGCCCTAGGGGGGGCGCGCCCCCCACCCTCGTGGACAGGGTGTGCGCCCCCTGGTCTTCATCTTTGGCAAGGATTTTTATTATTTTCGACTAGACGTTCCATGGAGTTTCAGGTCATTCCGAGAACTTTTGTTTCTGCGCATAAATAACACCATGGCAATTCTGCTGAAAACAACGTCAGTCCGGGTTAGTTCCATTCAAATCATGCAAGTTAGAGTCCAAAACAGGGGCAAAAGTGTTTGGAAAAGTAGATACGACGGAGATGTATCAACTCCCCCAAGCTTAAACCTTTGCTTGTCCTCAAGCAATTTAGTTGATAAACTGAAAGAGATAAAGAAAAACTTTTACAAACTCTATTTGCTCTTGTTGTTGTAAATATGTCAAGCCAGCATTCATGTTTTCAGCAAAGATTATAACTAACCACATTTGCAATAACTCCTAGGTCTCATGTTTACTCATATCAATGGCATAATCAACTAGCGAGCAATAATAATAAATCTCAGATGACAACACTTTCTCAAAACAATCATAATATGATATAACAAGATGGTATCTCGCTAGCCCTTTCTGAGACCGCAAAACATAAATGCGGAGCACCTTTAAAGATCAAGGACTGACTGGACATTGTAATTCATGGTAAAAGATATCCAATCATAGTCATACCCAATATAAATTAATAGTAATGAATGCGAATGACAGTTGTGCTCTCCAGCTAGTGCTTTTTAATAAGAGGGTGATGACTCAACATAAAAGTAAATAGATAGGCCCTTCGCAGAGGGAAGCAGGGATTTGTAGAGGTGCCAGAGCTTGGTTTTGAAATAGAGATAAGTAATATTTTGAGTGGCATACTTTCATTGTCAACATAGCAACTAAGAGATGGTGATATCTTCCATGCTACACACATTATAGGCTGTTCCCAAACAGAATGGTAAAGTTTATGCTCCCCCTCCACCAACAAGCATCAATCCATGACTTTCTTGAAACAACGAGTGTCTCCAACTAGCAAATGTCCCAGGGGGAGTTTTGTTTGCAATTATTTTGATTTAGTTTGCATAAAGCATGGGACTGGGCATCCCGGTGACCAGCCATTTTCTCGTGAGTGAGGAGCGGAGTCCACTCCTCTTGAGAATAACCCGCCTAACATGGAAGATAAGGGCAGTCCTAGTTGATACATGAGCTATTCGAGCATACAAAACAGAATGTTTATTTGAAGGTTTAGAGTTTGGCACATACAAATTTACTTGGAACGGCAGGTAGATACCACATATAGGAAGGTATGGTGGACTCATATGGAATAACTTTTGGGTTTAAGGGATTGGATGCACAAGCATTATTCCCGCTTAATATAAGTGAAGGCGTGGCGATGGGTGCTTGGGCGCGGCGCAACGGACATGCGTGGCCGTGGTTCTTCACGGTGGCACTGATCTGCTGGGCGCTGTGCTGACCTGTGCGGCAGGGGATGGCGGCGGCGATCCCTGCCTCTGCCTGCACTCCAGATCCGTGACGGAGGAGTGCGCACTACGCAGAGATAGCGCTGGCTGGACCTAGGCAAGCGGGCTGGACATGGAGCTATTGCTGGTTGTTCTGGTACATCCACGTCCTGGGATGAACGGATTGCTTGGAGGCTAGCTTTGCACTTAAGTGCATCGGGCTAGCAGATGCTTCATCATCCGCTTGCACCAGTGCCCTCTCCTTCATGAATCCTCCCCTCGCCGCTGACTGTTTCCGTTGGGCAAAGCCCTTGCGGTGAGTGACAGCAGGCCGACACATTGGATTCTTTTGATCTCGACGGTGATCATCATGGTTGCATATCGGAAGGAGGCGACGGTTCTGGTGGGTCTGTGTAGCGTGTTGGTGTCCTTGCTGCGAATTGCAGTGACCATAGAAAGGTTCTCGTGAGGATTCCTCCCTCTGGACCCTGGTGGTTGGCTTTGGCACTGAGATGCAAACTATCGACGGCGGCTTGACGCAGAGGGGAGGTTGTGCAGCGGCGGCGATTACACATCGTATGTTGCTGGTGGGATCGCGAAAAAGTGGTGGTGACAACACATGAGTGATGTCGTTGGTGGTGCTATCGCGCACCCGGTCTCGAGCTCCGGGGTGAAAGCCTAGGTCTGACCGAGTTGGTTATACCTGGCAATGGCGGCGTTTTTACGTCGGTACCTTGTTGAAGGCATTGCTCGGATATGCTTAGACTAGTTCTTCAGGATGAAAATCTAGATCTAGCCATGGGTGGTAAGATCCGGTGACGACGGCGCTTGAGTGTTGCTCCCTTCGAAGGCGTTGCTGTTGAAGAACCTCCTCATCCGTGTGGTGTCATGAGATGATTGGTGCGGATATGGTCATTGTTGTAGTTTGCTGATCGTGCATCTGATCGCTTTTTTTTTCATCGCCTACGCATAGCTTTGGTCTTATATGACTTTGCTTTTTGTTGGCGTGTTTTTGTGTGTGTGTGTGTGTTGTTGGCTGTGTGCATCCTAGCTATGCAGAGGCCGGGTGTGTACTCATCGTGTTTGTATCATCTTGATGCTCCATTCTGAGTCAATAAAATCCACCCTTTGTCGAAAAAGCAAAAGACTAGGAAGCGACCAACTAGAGAGCGACAACAGTCATGAACATGCATTAAAATTAATAAACATTGGATGCAAGCATGAGTAGGATATAATCCACCATGAACATAAATATTGTGAAGGCTAAGTTGATTTGTTTCAACTACATGCGTGAACATGTGCCAAGTCAAGTCACTTAAATCATTCAAAGGAGGATACCACCCCATCATACCACATTACAACCATTTTAATAGCATGTTGGAATGCAAGGTAAACCATTATAACTCATAGCTAATCAAGCATGGCACGAGCAACTATGATCTCTAATTGTCATTGCAAACATGTTTATTCATAATAAGCTAAATCAGGAACGATGAACTCATCATATTTACAAAAACAAGAGAGGTCGAGTTCATACCAGCTTTTCTCATCTCAGTCAGTCCATCATATATCATCATAATTGCCTTTCACTTGCACGACCGAACGAAGTGAATAATAATAGGAGTGCGCGTGCATTGGACTAAGCTGGAATCTGCGAGCATTCAATAAATAGGAGAAGACAAGGCAATATGGGCTCTTGGTTAAATCAACAATAATGCATATAAGAGCCACTTCAACAATTTAATTATGGTCTTCTCCTATCGACCCATAAAGAAAAGAAAAGAAATAAGAACTATTTACACAGGAAAGCTCCCAACAAGCAAAAGAAGAACGGGAAATCTTTTTTGGGTTTTCTTTTTAATTATTACTACTACAGCAAGAAAAGTGAACTAAATAAAAGCTATTACTAATTTTTTGGTTTTTCTTAAGGTTTAACAAACACACAAGAAGAAAGCAGGAAAAAGAAAATAAACTAGCATGGATATTACAGTGAAAGAGTATGAGCACCGACATCTATCAATGAGTGTGTGTAAACATAAATGTAATGTCTGTGGGAAATACGTACTCCCCCAAGCTTAGGCTTTTGTCCTAAGTTGGTTCATTGCCAGGGATGGCTTGGCGGATATCCGTAGGTGTAGCTGGGGTCGTACTGCGATGCAGTGGCTATCGCCTCCTGAGCTGCAGCGTGGCGTCGAGCTGCCTCCGCTCTCCTCTCGTACTCATCTGCCTCCTCTTTGGTAATAGCATATCTTCCCTTTGCCTGATAATCAAAGAAGGCAGGAGCAGGGAGAGTAACACGGACAACACGTCATTTGTCAAAGATTAGTCAATATTGGAGAGGTGATTCATTCCTCTCAATAAACTGATGGTGGACCATAGAGTTATAATCTAAATAAGTAGGAGAGGCAACTCCATATCATCTTCACGAACGTCCACATCAAGATAATTAGCTAAGCGGGTTGCATAAATTCCTCCAAAGAAATCTCCATTATATCTATTATGATGCAACCTACGTGCAACAATGGCTCCCATATTATAAGATTGGTCACCCAACACAGCACTCCTAAGAATATGAGGTCAGGTACACACATGTGGCATGCTTCATCTTTACCATTTATGCATCTACCTATGAAGAGAGCAAAATAATGTATAGCAGGAAAATGAATGCTCCCTATGGTATCTTGTGCTATATCTCTAGATTCCCCTATCGTTATACCAACAAGAAAGTCTCTAAATTCAAATTTACGGGGATCACTAATATTACCCCATTGTGGAAGTTTGCAAGCTGAAGTAAAATCCTCTAAGTCCATGGTATAAGATTTCTCATAAAGATCAAACAGGACAGTTGGAGAATTACGTGAAGATGAAAATTCAAACCACCTCACAAATGAGCTAGTGAGATGATGGTACTGGGGGCGTTTGTCTGCCTCAAAGCTCACGAGATCAGCGTTACGCAAATATGCGTTAAATTCTTCCTTGATTCCCGCTCGGCAATTCTTCCTTGAGATGATGGTACTGTGGGTTATCACCGTCCAGCAAGCCTACGATGGAATTACTAACGCGCGGCGGTGAGCATCATGAAATTGGTGATGGAGGATGGTTGATGATGACGACGGCGACGAATCCCCCTCTCCGGAGCCCCGAACGGACTCCAGATCAGCCCTCCCGAGAGGTTTTAGGGCTTGGCGGCGGCTTCATATCGTAAAATGCGATGATTTCTTCTCCTTGATTTTTTTCTCCCCGAAAGCAAATATATAGAGTTGGAGTTGACGTCGGAGGAGCTCTAGAGGGCCCACGAGGTAGGGGGCGCGCCCTAGGGGGCGACCCCACCCTCGTGGACAGGGTGTGGGCCCCCTGGCCTTCATCTTTGGCAAGGATTTTTTATTATTTTAAACAAGACATTTCGTGGAGTTTCAGGTCATTCCAAGAACTTTTGTTTCTGCACATAAATAACACCATGGCAATTCTACTGAAAACAGCGTCAGTCCGGGTTAGTTCCATTCAATAATGCAAGTTAGAGTCCAAAACAAGGGCAAAAGTGTTTGGAAAAGTAGATACGACGGTGACGTATCAGACGGTGATGGGTTGGATGAGATTTATCATGTAATCGAGTTAGTTTTGTTAGGGTTTGATCCCTAGTATCCACTATGTTCTGAGATTGATGTTGCTATGAATTTGCTATGCTTAATGCTTGTCACTAGGGCCCGAGTGCCATGATTTCAGATCTGAACCTATTATGTTTTCATGAATATATGTGAGTTCTTGATCCTATCTTGCAAGTCTATAGTCACCTACTATGTGTTATGATCCGGCAACCCCGAAGTGACAATAATCGGGACCACTCCCGGTGATGACCGTAGTTTGAGGAGTTCATGTATTCACTGTGTGTTAATGCTTTTGTCTGGTACTCTATTAAAAGGAGGCCTTAATATCCCTTAGTTTCCATTAGGACCCTGCTGCCATGGGAGGGTAGGACAAAAGATGTCATGCAAGTTCTTTTCCATAAGCACATATGACTATATTCGGAATACATGCCTACATTACATTGATGAATTGGAGCTAGTTCTGTGTCACCCTATGCTACTGTTACAATCACTACAAAACCCAAAAATATTACTTTGCTACTAAATACTTTGCTGCAGATACTAAGTTATCCAGGTGTGGTTGAATTGACAGTTCAACTGCTAATACTTGAGAATATTCTTTGGCTCCCCTTGTGTCGAATCAATAAATTTGGGTTGAATACTCTACCCTCAAAAACTGTTGCGATCCCCTATACTTGTGGGTTATCAAATGACTATGTTTGGACATCGGAAGGGTTCCGAGTGAGTTTGGACATATACCGGAGTACCGGGGGTTACCGGAACTCCCCGGGGAGTGTAATGGGCCTTAGTGGAGGGAGAGAGGGGTGGCTAGGGCAGGCCGCGCGCCCCCTCCCCCTCTAGTCCGAATTGGACTAGGAAGGGGGGCGCCCCCCTTTTTCCTTCTCCCGCTCTCCTCCTTCCTTCTCTCCTACTACTACTACATGGAAGGGGGAATCCTACTCCCGGTGGGAGTACGACTCCCCAGGGAGCGCCATAGTAGAGGGTCGGCCCTCCCCCTACTCCACTCCTTTATATA
This sequence comes from Triticum dicoccoides, assembly GCF_002162155.2. Lineage (NCBI taxonomy): Eukaryota > Viridiplantae > Streptophyta > Magnoliopsida > Poales > Poaceae > Triticum > Triticum dicoccoides. The sequence goes on from NC_041386.1 coordinate 633,000,602, forward strand.
CGGGGGAGGGGGCACCCCATAGACACACAAGTTGATTATTGATCTCTTAGCCGTGTGCGGTTCCCCCCTCCACCATAATCAACCTTGGTCATATCGTCATAGTGCTTAGGTGAAGTCCTGCGCCGGTAGCTTCATCATCACCGTCATCACGCCATCGTGCTGATGAACCTCTCCCTCAAAGCTCTACTGGATCGTGAGTTCGTGGGACATCACCGAGCTGAACATGTGCAGATCGCGGAGGTGCCGCACGTTCGGTACTAGGATCGGTCGACCGTGAAGACGTACAACTACATCAACCGCGTTGTCATAATGCTTCCGCTTTCGGTCTACGAGGGTGTGTGGACAACACTCTCCCCTCTCGTTGCTATGCATCACCTGATCTTGCGTGTGCGTAGGAATTTTCTTGAAATTACTACGTTCCCCAACAATCGTAGCGTCGTGGTCGTCTCGCCAACTATTGCTTCTACAACTATCGCTAACGCATAGTGATAAAGTAAAGCAATAACATGTCATTTGCATTTCATTCAATAAAGAGACAGCCATAAGGCTCCTGCCGGTTGACAGATATCTTACAAAACATGATCATCTCATACAATAACGTTTATCACATCATGTCTTGACCATATCACATCACAACATGCCCTGCAAAAACAAGTTAGATGTCCTCTACTTTGTTGTTGCAAGTTTTACGTGGCTGCTATGGGATTCTAGCAAGAACCTTTCTTACCTACACATCAAAACTACAATGTTAATTTATCAAGTTTGTTGTTTTAACCTTCAACAAGGACCGGCCGCAGTCAAATTAGATTAAATTAAAGTAGGAGAAACATACACCCGCCAGCCACCTTTATGCAAAACTAGTTGCATGTCTGTCTTTGGAACCAGTCTCATGAACATGTTCATGTAAGGTTGGTCCGGGCCGCTTCGTCCAACAATACCACCAAATCAAAATAAGACATTGGTGGTAAGCAGTATGATGATCACCACCCACAACTCTTTGTGTTCTACTCGTGCATATTATCTACGCATAGACCTGGATCGGATGCCACAATTGGAAAACGTAGCATGCAATTTCAAAAAAATCCTATGCTCACGCAAGATCTATCTAGGAGATGCATAGCAACGAGAAGGGGAGAGTGTGTCTATGTACCCTCGTAGACTGAAAGTGGAAGCGTTTGACAACGTGGTTGATGTAGTCGAACTTCTTCTTGTTCCGACCGATCAAGTACCGAACGTACGACACCTCCGAGTTCAGCACACGGTCAGCTCGATGACGTCCCTCGAACTCTTGATCTAGGAAAGTTTCGAGGAAGTAGATGAGTTCCGTCAGCATGACGGCATGGTGACGGTGATGATGAAGTGATCCGCGCCAGGCTTCGCCTAAGGACTACGAAGATATGACTGGAGGCGTAAACTGCAGAGGGGGGCGCCGCACATGCCTAACAATTGTTGGTGTGTGTTCTAGGCGCCCCCTCCCCACGTATATATAGGTGGGAGGGGGAGGGAGACAGCCTTGGGGCGCCCCTAGTAGGAGGAATCCTACTTGGGGGCCTTGTTCAATTCGCCCCCTCCCCCCTTACCATATTTTCCGGAGGAGGAAGAAAGAAGGAGGGAGGAGGGAAGGAAGGGGAGGCCAAATCCCTCCCCTTTGTTCTCTCTTCCCCTCTATCCTTCTCCTCTGGTGCGGCCCATATGGGGGGCGCATTAGCCCCTGCTGGCTGTCGCGTTTCCCCTCTTGGCCCATTAGGCCCATATCTTTTGTTGGGGTTGCCCGGCCGGAACCCCTTCCGGTGACCCGATATGTACCCGGTACCCTCCAGAACACTTCCGGTGTCCAAATACAATCATTCTATATATCAATCTTTACCTCTCAACTATTTCGAGACTCCTCGTCACATCTGCGATCTCATTCGGGACTCCGAACAACATTCGGTCACCAAATGTAACATCCCAATTTTCAATTTGGATGTTATACATAGGTCATCATATGCATATCATTTGCATTTGGTTGTGATCCTAGAAATCTTAAGCAACTAAAGGACCCAAGGAGAGAGTTGGAGATTTCATTTATTTTCTTATTTGAATTTTTCTCAAATTTGAAAAGAGGATCAATTTGATTTTAATGTTTTTCTCTCCAATTATTTTCAATATTAAAAATAAAAGAGTGAAGATAATATGACTTCTCAAAAGAGAGGAATATTGGAGAAGAAATGTTAAAATCAAATTTATATTTTATTTGGATTTTATTTGCTATTTTATTTGACTTAGAAAAATATGCATTTGGAAATTGCATTTTTAGGCCAGAAAAATGTTCACTATGTTCTAAATATTAGGTTTAGACGTTGAAAATTATTTCTGGTATTTTTAGATTTTTTTGTATTTTATTAGGATTTATCTTCGGGCGAAATTTTATATTAAGAAAAAAAACTTCCTGCCCGACTAGGCTGGAGGCCGAGCCGAGCCAGGCCACAGCCCACCTCCCCGCCGCCTTTCTCGCGAGCGGGAGGAATCCCGCCGCCGCATGGACGCCGAGGAGTCCGAGCCGGACTCCCCTCACGCCGCCCCCTCCCCCAAGCCGGCCGAGCCCCCTCCTCTCTTTATAAGCCGCCGCCCCCGCCGCCCTATCCTCACCCCAAGTCGCCACCGCACTACCGCCGCCGAGTCGCGTTGCCGCTCGCCGCCGCTGCTACGCGCCACCACCGTCGCCCGCTGTCGAAGCCCCTCCCCGCCTCGCCGCCAGAGTCGCCGCCGCCGTTGACCTCGCCGCCGTCGTTTTTGACCGGTATAAAAAACCCGCCCCATATGATGTGGCTACAGATGCCGCGAAGCAGGAGAAGTTTATGGAAGGGTTGAATGATGGGCTGAGTATGCAGTTGATGGTGGCAACATTCGCTAACTACCAGGAGTTGGTAGATAGGGCGCTCGTGATTGAAGGCAAGCAGCAGCAGATAGAGAGCCGCAAAAGGAAGTATGGACAGGGGAAGTATAATTCTGGAGCTCAGCAGAAGCCTCGTTTTACCCCGAACTCGGGAGGACATACCCATCATAACCATGGAGGCAATGCTCATAATGGAGGGAGTTCGCATAACCATAGTGGCCCCAAGAATGGGAATGGAGGAAGCAACGGACATAACCGTTCCAACCCAGCAACACCCGCCAGGAAGGATCTAAGACACATTACTTGTTTCAAGTGCGGGAAGACTGGACACTATGCCACCGAATGTCCTGAAGCAAAGAATGGAAACGGCAATGGAAGCTCTGGGAAGAAGCCCAACCCTTTCACCAGAGGATAGGTGAACCACATCAACATGGAGGAGGTTGAAGAACAGCCTGACGCAGTGATCGGTAAGTTTTTAATTAAGTCATTTACCGCCCTCGTTCTTTTTTATACTAGTGCATCGCATTCATACGTATCAAGGGGATTTGTGGACAAGTTTAAGGTGCCAACCTTAGCCCTTAGGTCACCCATGTTATTAAGCTCGCCAGGAGCAGAGTATATGGTCAGCCGATGGTGTGATCGGTTACCCCTAACCATTGGTAGCCACGTTTTCCCCTCAGACCTAGTGATTTTGGAGTCACAAGGATTGGATATAATACTAGGTATGGATTGGTTATCGAAGTATTGAGTAAACATCGACTGTGCTAGTAAGTCCATTTTACTCACCAGCCCGAAGGGAAAGAGGATCAAGTATGTATCCAGGCATGCGCCAAGGAGGACCCAAGTGAATTCTCTCTCGGGAGTTGTTCAGGAAGAAGTGCCTGTTGCGAAGGATTACCCGGATGTATTTCCAGAGGAACTACCAGGCATGCCGCCAGATCGAGACATAGAGTTTTTGATAGAGCTATTGCCAGGAGCCGGGCCAATATCGAAGAGTCTGTACCAGATGCCCGCAAATGATCTAGAGGAGATTAAGAAACAGATTAAGGAGTTATTGGAGAAAGGTTATATTTGACCAAGTTCATCACCGTGGGGAGCCCCAGTGCTCTTAGTTGAGAAGAAGGATGGATCTTTAAGAATAGTTGTTGATTATCGGGCGTTGAATGAAGTAACGATCAAGAACAAGTACCCACTACCAATGATCAGCGATTTGTTTGACCAGCTGCAAGGAGCTAAAGTATTCTCCAAGATCGATCTTCGATCAGGATACCACCAGTTGAAGATCCGAGAACAGGATATACCTAAGACAGCTTTTACCACAAGGTATGGGCTATATGAATACATGGTCATGTATTTTGGATTGACTAATGCCCCTGCCTATTTTATGAGTATGATGAACAAGGTATACGTGGAGTTTTTGGATAAGTTTGTTGTGGTATTCATTGATGATATTCTGGTATACTCAAAGAATGAAGAGGAACACAAGGAGCATTTGCGTTTAGTTCTCGAGAAGCTCAGGGAACATCAGCTATACGCCAAGTTCAGCAAATGTGAGTTTTGGTTGAAGGAAGTTGGATTTCTTGGACATGTTATATCAGGAGAAGGTATAGCAGTAGACCCTACCAAGGTTAAATTTGTCACTGAGTGGTTGGCACCCACCTCAGTTGGAGACATCCGCAGTTTTCTAGGACTCGCAGGATATTACAGGAGGTTCATTGAGAATTTTCCCAAGATTGCGAAACCCATGACAGAGTTGTTGAAGAAGGACACTAAGTTTAAATGGACCGAAGATTGTGAAGCCAATTTTTAGGAGTTGAAGAAATGTTTGGTTACAGCCCCAGTGCTGATTCTTCCGGATATACGCAAGGATTTCCAAGTGTATTGCGACGCTTCTCGCCTAGGACTTGGAGGTGTACTTATGCAGGACGGAAGAGCTGTTTCATATGCTTCACATCAACTACGACCTCATGAGTTAAATTATGCCACACATGATTTGGAGTTAGCAGCCGTAGTGCATGCGCTCAAGACCTGGAGACATTTTATGATTGGAAACAAATGTTATGTGTACACGGATCATAAGAGTTTGAAGTACATTTTCACACAGAAGGAGCTGAATCTCGGGTAGAGGAGATGGTTGGACTTAATAAAGGATTATGATCTGAAGCTGCATTATCATCCAGGAAAGGCCAATGTCGTAGCAGACGCTTTGAGCCGCAAAAGCTATGTCAATACCCTCGTAAGCGGAGGATTACCGCAGTAGTTAGCCGACGATCTCAAGGAACTTCATTTCAAGATAGTTCCAAGAGGTTTTGTTGCAACAATGGAAGTTCAGTCTACATTATTGGGAAGGATTCGAGAAGCTCAGAAGGATGACAAGGAAATTGCTGAGATAAAGGAGAAGATGAGCGAAGGAAAAGCCAAGGGTTTTCATGAGGATGAGCACAGAACTTTATGGTTCGAGGATCGTGTTTATGTGCCCAATAATGCGGAGATCAGGAAGTTAATACTTCAGGAAGCTCATGACTCGCCATATTCGATACACCCCGGAAACACCAAGATGTATTTAGATTTGAAGGAACGTTTTTGGTGGACAGGTATAAAGAAGGATATTGCCGAATATGTAGCAGTATGTGATGTATGTCAGAGAGTGAAGGCAGAACATCAGAAGCCAGTAGGATTATTACAGCCTATGCCGATACCCGGATGGAAGTGGGACAAGCTTGGCATGGATTTTATCACCGGATTACCCAGGACATGATCGGGATATGATTCTATCTGGGTAGTAGTTGATCGCTTGACCAAGGTAGCTCACTTTATCCCAGTAAAAACTACTTATATGAGCACGAAGTTGGCCAAGATATATATGACCAGGATCATATGTCTGCATGGACTCCCGAGGACCATAGTATCGGATAGAGGGACACAGTTTACCTCGAAATTTTGGAATCAGCTGCACCAGGCTTTGGGTACCAGGCTAGAGTTCAGTACAGCCTTTCATCCGCAGACAGATGGACAGACTGAGAGAGTCAATCAGGTTCTGGAGGACATGTTGAGAGCTTGTGTGCTAGAATATGGATCTAGTTGGGATGACAATTTACCTTACACAGAGTTCTCCTACAACAACGGTTATCAGGCCAGTCTGAAGATGGCACCTTTTGAAGCTTTATATGGAAGAAGGTGCAGGACACTGTTAATGTGGGATGAAGTTGGAGACCTTCAGTTGTTTGGACCAGATTTGATCAAAGAGTCTGAAGAGAAGGTTAAGTTGATTCGAGATAGACTGAAGGTAGCCCAGTCCAGACAGAAAAGTTATGCCGATACAAAATGCAAGTAGGTAGTCTATGAGATTGGAGACCGAGCATATCTTCGTGTGTCACCACTCCGAGGAGTTAAACGATTTGGAGTTAAGGGAAAGTTAGCCCCGAGATTTGTAGGACCATATCGAGTCTTGGAGCGTATGGGAGAAGTTGCCTACAAGTTGGAGTTACCCGAAGGATTGTCTGGAGTTCATGATGTGTTTCACGTTTCCCAGTTGAAGAAGTGCCATGCTGAGATGGTCGATATTCCTCTAAGAGATATAGTGCCCCTGGACGCAATTCAGTTGGATAGTGATCTAACCTACGAGTAGAAACCAGTCAAGATTCTCGAGTTTTCTAGCCAAGTTACACGCAGCAAGGTTATCAAGTTTTGCAAAGTTCAGTGGAGCCACCATACCGAGGATGAAGCCACCTGGGAGCGAGAAGAAGACCTACGAAAAGACCATCCTCACCTATTTTCTTGCCAACCTGAATCTGGAGGGCAAAATTCAACTTAAGGGGGGTAGGTTTGTAACATCCCAATTTTCAATTTGGATGTTATACATAGGTCATCATATGCATATCATACTTTTATTTGCATTTGGTTGTGATCCTAGAAATCTTAAGCAACTCAAGGACCCAAGGAGAGAGTTGGAGATTTCATTTATTTTCATATTTGAATTTTTCTCAAATTTGGAAAGAGGATCAATTTGATTTTAATGTTTTTCTCTCCAATTATTTTCAATATTAAAAATAAAAGAGTGAAGATAATATGACTTCTTCAAAAGAGAGGAATATTGGAGAAGAAATGTTAAAATCAAATTTATATTTTATTTGGATTTTATTTGAATTAGAAAAATATGCATTTTTGAAAATTGCATTTTTAGGCCAAAAAAATGTTCACTATGTTCTAAATATTAGGTTTAGATGGTGAAAATTGTTTCTGGTATTTTTAGAATTTTTTTATATTTTATTAGGATTTTTCTTCGGGCGAAATTTTATTTTAAGAAAAAAAACTTCCCGCCCAACTGGGCCGAAGGCCCAGCCGAGCCAGGCCGCAGCCCACCACCCCCTTCCTCCCGAGCGGGAGGAATACCGCCGCCGCACGGACGCCGAGGAGTCTGAGCTGGACTCCCCTCGCGCGCGGCCCCTCCCCCAAGCCAGCCGAGCCCCCACTCCTCTCTTTATAAGCCGCTGCCCCGCCGCCCTCTCCTCACCCCGAGCCGCCGCCGCACCACCGCCGCCGAG
>NC_041386.1:633008446-633021858 GCF_002162155.2 Triticum dicoccoides
GAACGCCGACGCCGCCGCCCGCTGCCGAAGCCCCGCCCCGCCTCACCGCCGGAGTCGCCGCCGCCGCCGCCGTTTCTACCGGTATAAAAAACCCATCCCGGTTCGCCGGTTTATTTTTGGTTCTTCGGTTTAGATCGGTTTATTTTTAGGGTAAGGGTTTTTCTCGGTTTATTTCGATCAATTCTATCTGGCGAACGCTCTCTATTTAGTTCGTTTTAATGAAAACGTTCATTCGTTTAGTTCTGTTAGTGAACGTTCGTTCGTTAGGTTTTTCTTTTTATTTTATTTTCGACCAGGGGCCTATCCGCGAATACTTTTCTCACAGATTAGTCCCTAATCTTTAAACCCTCACAACTTTTTGCTAGTTCGTCCAAATCCAGTGAAACCAACGCCAAAATCTTTGTCTTGTTCCCCTCTTTCCAGTTAATCAACTTGAACATGATTTTGGAGATTTAAAATTTGGTTTCAAGCAGATTTGAATTCGAACTTCTTTTGATCGTAGTTTGAGTTCCGTAGCTCCGATTTGATTGATTCCTTTTGCAAATCGAAGCTCTTCAGTTGAACTTTTAGTTTTGATCTTTTTATTTGAGTTTTACCCGTGCATATTATGCTTGAGTTCTTATGTATGTTATTGTTTGTTTACGACAGAGTTTCCGGAGTGCGAAGCGTGCTACTACGAGTCACTAGGGTTTTCAGATCGTCGGCAAGGCAAGTAACACTTTGATCATGCCCTTTATTACCCAGTTTTTATGCATTAGTTTTCAATCCTCAAACACTACATGGTTAGGACTTGAATACTTGTGGGTATTGGGAAGTAGTTGATGAGGTAGAACCTATTGTCTTTAATTCAAACCCTGGGAGTTACTTCTACGTTATTCTTATACTGCTATGCTATGCTCGTAGACGTGGTTTGGGTTTGAGTGATCCATGACAGATGTGAGAGTTTTAATTAATGGTTAAACTTAAGGTGGCTACTTTAATAGACATCTGGGTGGATTGGTTGAGGCACCCTGGAGCACCCAGTGGTTGTCTGGGCACCTGGAGGTCTCCAGCGTTGTCCTGGGATATCCCGGAGTACCCGTGTGATCATCCTACGGTTTGCCACCCAGGTTCAAAGGGATCATAAGATTATTCATGATGGAAACTTCCATGTGCAGCCACAAGCCATTATGGGCTCTGGCATAGTTGAGTATGTTGTGTGACCTCTTTCAATGGTAGACTAGCAGATGTAGGGGATGTATGCGGTACTGTCTACCCAGAGTAAAGAGTTAATGCTTCTGAAAGACTCTGTCTCGGTCATCCGTTTCTCAAACATCATGTAGTGCGAGAAATCCGACCGAGGAGATCGAGTCTTGTGGGAAAAAATGTGCAAACCTCTACAGAGTGTACAAACTAATTATGGTTAGCCGTGTCCCCGGTTATGGACATCTTGAGTATCTGGTACTTGAATTACTGATTGATCTTGTCACTCTATTTAATTAAATTATTGGGTTGATGATTATTAATTTCGGATTGAGTTGGAGGAACCTTCTCAATGTTTTCAACAAACTTTGTAGATAATTAAATTATATTCTTTTGTTGTAGGAAAAAACTAGCTTTCTGCAAAAAATAACCATAGAGCCTCCGCCAGCCAAATATGAATATAGTTATAGTTGTTACATGTTCATTGCTCTATAGTGTTATTTTGCCAGCATATTCCATGTGCTGACCTACACAGGCTGCAACATATTATGTTGCAGAGTTTTCAGACGACGAGTAAGGTGCGCTAGGTCATTGTCGTGCACTCGGCTATGCCGTTGGAGTTGATGGACTCATTTACCTTCGAAGCTTCTACTGTTATCTTATTTAGATGGCCTTCAGCCATATTATTGTATTAAGTTCTCTGTCGGTGTCAAAACCTGTGGATCTCGGGTAGGGGGTCCCAAACTATGCGTCTAAGGCGGATGGTAACAGGAGGCAGGGGACACGATGTTTACCCGGGTTCGGGCCCTCTCGATGGAGGTAATACCCTACTTCCTGCTTGATTGATCTCGATGATATGAGTATTACAAGAGTTGATCTACCACAAGATCGTAGAGGCTAAACCCTAGAAGCTAGCCTATGGTATGATTGTTGTTGTCCTACGGACTAAACCCTCCGGTTTATATAGACACCGGAGGGGGCTAGCGTTACACAGAGTCGGTTACAAGGAAGGAGATCTACATATCCGTATTGCCAAGCTTGCCTTCCACGGCAAGGAGAGTTCCATCTGGACACGGGATGGAGTCTTCAATCTTGTATCTTCATAGTCCAACAGTCCGGCCAAATGATATAGTCCGGCTGTCCAGAGACCCCCTAATCCAGGACTCCCTCAGTAGCCCCTGAACCAGGCTTCAATGACGATGAGTCCGGCGCGCAAATTTGTCTTCGGCATTACAAGGCGGGTTCTTCCTTTGAATACTCCATAGAAGATCTTGAACACAAGGATAGTGTCCAGCTCTACAAAACAAGTTCCACATACCACCGTAGAGAGAATAATATTTCCACAAATCTAATCTGCTGACATGTTTAGCAGCATGACATCATACCATGGCCCGGTCATTATTCGAATCGTTTTTCTCAACCAGCACTGCACATATCGCGAGGCGGTTTTCTTAGCACGTCTTGTCGAAGCAGAGATCATGTCCCCTTATCATGGGATTCTCATCAATACGGGTGTGGGTAACCCAACCGCGCTATCAATTACAGAGCTTGGGGAATAAGCGATTTTACCAGGCAAGTGGGGAGGCGCATCGCCTCTTCCGCCCTTATAAAGGGACAAGGATTCACCCTTTTTACCCACGTCTTCTTCCCCCTTGCTTATCCATTCTTGCGCACTCGAGCTCCAACGTCCAAGTTCTCGTCTTTCTCCTCAAACCACTCTAAGCATGTCCGGAGCGGGAGGCAAGTGGATGGTCTCCTCCGTCACGGAGGAGAACATCACAAAGCTACGGGAGGCTGAATACCTAGCCGCGGACATCGCACACCGGCTGCCAGATGCGGGGCAGATCATCCCTATGCCCGAACCCCATGAGAGGGTGGTTTTCCTTACCCACTTTGTCCGCGGACTGGGATTTTCCCTCCACCCGTTTATCCGCGGGCTCATGTTCTACTACGGGCTGGATTTTCTTGATCTGGCCCCCAATTTCATCCTCAACATCTCGGCGTTTATCGTCGTGTGCGAGGCCTTCCTCCGCATCAGGCCCTACTTCGGCCTGTGGCTGAAGACCTTCAATGTTAAACTGAAGGTGGTGGTCGGCTAGCAAGCGGAGTGCCGAGGCGCCATGGTGGGCAAAATGCCTAATGTCACCTGGCTCGAAGGCTCCTATGTGGACACCATAAAGGGGTGGCAATCGGGGTGGTTCTACATCACCGAGCCGCGCGACACCAACTGGGTGGCGGCCCCCGAATTCCGATCCGGAATCCCCACGCGGCTCACCTCCTGGAAAGAGAAGGGCCTATCCTAGGGTTCATCGGTGCAGCTGACCGGACTCTAGAAATGCATCAGGAACATGATGAGCAAGAAAATCAAGCTTGTCAACGTGGTCCAGGTCATGCTCTTCCGCCAGATCCTCCCGTGTCAACGACAGCATTTAATTTGTGGGAGTTTGACCCGGCCGAGCACCAGACGCTGCGCGAGCTCTTCGACACGACGCACAAGGACGTCTGGAAGGTGCTGTTCAAGGGCGCCGAGGTACCTCCTCCCCTTACCGAGGATCGCGGACTCTGCGCAAACTGCCACGCAAATCCGGTAAGTGTTCTATATCTCACAGGGTGTTTATTTTCCCCAGTTTAATCATGTGCGGGATCTAAGCCTCCATGCCATTAACAGGACTGGGTAGAGACGGCGGAGCAGATCGATTGCCCTGCCCCCCTGCCCGAGGATCCAGCAGATGCTCTCCTAACGGAGATGTTGGTCCCGGCGCCTTACGAGGTGCCGGTGAAGAAGGCCACGGGGACCCGACAGGGTCTCCGGCGCAAGGTTATATCGGACTCATCATCCGAAAACTCCGAGGTGCACTCCTCCCATGAACACGAGGAGGAGGAGGAGGAAAGTTCTCCCCCCCAGCCAGGGGAGACAAGAAAAGGAAGGACGCCCCAACCGGGGAGGCCGAAGGGTCCAAGAAGAGAAGGACCCTCCTTCCGGACTGCTCCACAACCGCCGCCTACAGCGATGATGAGTGGTTTCCCAGGGACAAGCCCTTGGCGAAGTCGTGAGTATCCAGATACCATAGTAATTCATGGTACGTTTCTATTGCACTGCTTCTCCTTACGCCGAATATGATTATGCAGTCCGTCCCGAGCTCGTATCGACGTATCTTTGTCGAACTGTTCTTTGGACTCGTCGGATATGAATAGCGATTCACTTCTGACCGCCTCCACCCCTTACCCTACGGACAACGTCGAGGTGTTGTCTCAAAAGGCACCGAGCCGAGGGGATCCTGGGGGCGCCTCGGGGTGACCTTCCGGACCCTGGGAGCAAAGGGAGCAAGACTCCCATGGGCTCCAAGTTCGGCCCCCAACTGAACACTGCGTCGGAACCTTCCGTGGTTCCGGACTCCGGTAGGCAACCCCCCGTTAAGAGGGGCAAGCCGCCCGTGCCAGTGGCCTCTGTCCATCCAGAGGCACCGGACAACTTGCTGGAAGCGCTTCGCGGCGCTTCCATCAACGAAGAGCACCGCACTATCATTAGTGCGGTGATCGAGAAGGTTCAGTCCGCCAAAAACAGACTAACTGAAGCTTGTGCCAGCCTCCTAACAAGCTTTCAGGTAAGTAATCAAAATATAAGAAAATATTACCGCATAGACAGTAGCCCCTGATGCTCTGTTTGGCGTTCACGAAGAAAGGTTGAGTAGAGGATCAAATAATGACTCAGGAGTCTAATCAGAATATGTCTATGTGCATATGCAGGCTTCACTGCTGGCCGCTGCCGCATGTACTGCGGAGGTCCCTGCACTGAAGCAGGACCTTGAGCGGTCCGAGGAAGAGCTCGACCTTACCAAGAGGCAACTCGAGGAGAGCAAAGGTAAGCAATACCTTGTCTATATATTAAAAAGAAATTTGGTTGTAAATAATAGGATCATCATGAATTTGCCAGGGGCCACGACCGAAGTGGCAACCCTGAAGAAGGCATTGTCCGAGGCAGAAGACAAAGCGGCCAAGGAGCGCACTGCGCGAGAAAAGCAAGAAGCCTGGGTAGGCGAGGTGCAGCAAGAGCACGAGGCTCTCGCCAAAAAACACGAGTCCTTGGAGCTTGACTCTAAGACGCGAGAGTCTGAGCTTGCGAAGGCGCTCGAGAGCGCATAAAACGCCAAGGCTGAAGCCCACAAGGCCCTCCAGGAGATTGATGCGGTGAAGAAGATAGCAGCGGGTAAGGCATTCATTATGCAAAGCAAGCATGTGAAGGAAACTTTCCTTTTACTTACCCGAGTTCGGAGCTCTCTAGGAGCGTTCGCAGATCTTCCCTGTAGTGTGCTGGATGCCGTGGAGTTTTACCGAGCTGAGGAGGGGAGCTCGACGGAAAAGTTGTTCTGGTCTCAGTATACTGGGACCGAACACCCAGTGCCCTTGAGCGACCAGCTGAAGCAACTGGTCGAGCTTCACAAGGCGGCCGAACAGGCCATGAAGGGTCTTATAGTCCGGATGTGGCCTGGGGATCCCCTGCCTAACAGCTACTTCGGTCTGGTGAGGTGGCTTGTGGATGCCTGCGCACGGCTTGAAGTCATAAAGCGGTCCGTCTGCATCGAGGATGCGTGCAGGGCTTTTGCCCGAGCGAAGGTGCACTGGGCGAAGCTGGACACCATAAAGCTGGTGAAGGAGGGGCTGCCGGAGGGCAAGGAGCATCGCCGCCCCGAAATGTATTATGACAGTGTCCTGAAGGGTTCCCGCCTTGTGGCGGAGGAATGTGCTAGAGATGTAATTTTTGAATGAACATGCTCATGTGATCCTGTAATGTGAAATGAGTTCATTTGCGCTATGCAACGCTTTTGGAATTTAAAATATTACCTTCTGTGCGGCCGTTTATAAAATCTGAGAGTTGGCCAGTCGTCGGCTTCTACCCCCATGTAACTAGTACTGGGGTGTTCGGGATAAACCTGAGCACTCTTTATCCCAATTTTGGGTCCTTCGAGGGAGGTGTTCAGCACAACGAACCAGGCAATTGGACTGTAAGGCTTTATCACTCTCACTTAGCCATAGAAGTCTACAATTTTAAATTTTGGCGAAGCCCCTAGTATTCGGAAGGCCGAATTTGGGGCGCTATATACGCCTAAGTCGGGCAAGGCCGACTCCTCGCCCGAAGCAAAAAAAGTCTTTAAGGACTTGAGACCTCTCGAATAGCTACCAGCTCTCGCCTTATCATGACAGTTAGTTTTCGGCTTTCTCTACTGAGGTGCTCGTCCGGAAGAACCGGGACACAATCGCAGTAGTTCTCCCGGCGCTACCTTAGCCGATATAGCGGAACGTAAGGTACCAAAACATGGGAGCCGGGCAAACACAACTATTGACCCAAGACATGATTCGGAGCTGATGCATATAATGCTATAAGTTCGGGGTGCCACACTGTCGAAAGTGTTCGGACTTCTCACGCCGTATTATGGGGTATACGAAAGCCCCTGGTGTACTGACCGTACCAGAATGTACGGGTGCAAGTTGTCGTAAATAAACATATAAGAGAAAGGGATGGATAATGCAATAATGGACTAATGCTATGCATTGTTATTTAAATAATATGTCGAAGCATACTGATACAAGTAGTGCAATAAGCAAAAAATAGGACTATTTGACATGTCCTATCCAAGGGCAAGCTGCGTATGGGTATTAAAAAGCGGGTATGTCGATTGTTATTAGAGACCACCTGGGGGTTCCCTTGTACGTCTTAGCTTCTTGCCTCCTTGGTTGTTCCTTCCTGTAATGTGTCTGGCTATCATACTGCTGGAAAGGGCTTCAAGAGAGTAAGGTCCTGAAAGAGAAGAAATGATAAAGGTATGCAGCCCCTAGGGCGGTTGAGCCGCATCGCGGGACATGCCCTGATCGTGCCCCCGCCTATGCCCATGGTATTTTCAGTGCGTAATTATGTACGAGCGGCACAGATTTCGTCACTTGACTGGGACTAGGACGGGGGCCGAATTGCTAGGCGAGCTCTGAACGTGCTAGGCGATCCTGTTGCAGGTTACTCCGGACTTGCTTGACGGTGTCCGGGAGCTGTATCACCGAATTGCCGGTTTGCCTTAAAAGGCTGCTTTGTGCTTCTACTGCGAGGGCCGCAGTGTGCTCCTCCGTGCGGAGCGAGCGTTCTGTGTTTCCATTGATTGTTATGACCCCCCTAGGTCCTGGCATCTTGAGCTTGAGGTATGCATAATGCGGTACCGCATTGAATTTTGCAAATGTGGTTCGCCCGAGCAGTGCGTGGTAGCCACTGCGAAACGGGGCGATATCGAAGATTAACTCCTCGCTTCGGAAGTTGTCCGGAGATCCGAAGACCACTTCCAGTGTGATTGAGCCCATGCAATGGGCCTCTTGTTGGGAACGTAGCAAAAATTCAAAATTTTCTACGCATCACCAAGATCAATCTATGGAGTAATCTAGCAATGAGGGAAGGAGAGTGCATCTACATACCCTTGTAGATCGCTAAGCGGAAGCGTTCAAGTGAACGGGATTGATGGAGTCATACTCGTCGTGATCCAAATCACCGATGATCCTAGTGCCGAACGGACGGCACCTCCGTGTTCAACACACGTACAGCCCGGTGACGTCTCCTACGCCTTGATCCAGCAAGGGGAGAAGGAGAGGTTGGGGAAGACTCCATCCAACAGCAGCACGACGGCGTGGTGGTGGTGGAGGAGCGTGGTACTCCAGCAGGGCTTCGCCAAGCACCGCAAGAGATGAGGAGGGAGAGGGGTAGGGCTGCGCCAACAAGAGAAGAAACTTCGTCTGTGGGCTGCTCCTTTGCCTCCACTATATATAGGGGGAGAGGGGGGCTGCGCCCCCACCTAGGGTTCCACCCTAGGGGCGGCGGCCAGCCCAGGTCCCATCTGGTGGGGCGGCCAAGGGGGGGAGAGGGGAAACTTGCCCCCCAAGCTAGGTGGGGCGCCCCCTCCCTAAACCCTAGGCGCCTTGGGCCTTTGTGGGGGGGCGCACCAGCCCACCTGGGGCTGGTCCCCTCCCACACTTGGCCCATGCAGCCCTCCGGGGCCGGTGGCCCCACTTGGTGGACCCCCGGGACCCTCCTGGTGGTCCCGGTACGTTACCGATAAAACCCGAAACTTTTCCGGTGACCAAAACAGGACTTCCCATATATAAATCTTTACCTCCGGACCATTCCGGAACTCCTCGTGACGTCCGGGATCTCATCCGAGACTCTGAACAACATTCGGTAACCACGTATATCTATTCCCTATAACCCTAGCATCATCGAACCTTAAGTGTGTAGACCCTACAGGTTTGGGAGACATGCAGACATGACCGAGATGACTCTCCGGACAATAACCAACAGCGGGATCTGGATACCCGTGTTGGCTCCCACATACTCCACGATGATCTCATCGGATAAACCACGATGTCAAGGACTTAATCAATCCCGTATATAATTCCCTTTGTCTATCGGTACGATACTTGCCCGAGATTCGATCGTCGGTATCCCGATACCTTGTTCAATCTCGTTACCGGCAAGTCTCTTTACTCATTCCGTAACACATCATCCCGTGATCAACTCCTTGATCACATTGTGCACATTATGATGATGTCCTACCGAGTGGGCCCAGAGATACCTCTCCGTTTACACGGAGTGACAAATCCCAGTCTTGATTCGTGCCAACCCAACAAACACTTTCGAAGATACCTGTAGTGTACCTTTATAGCCACCCAGTTATGTTGTGACATTTGGCACACCCAAAGCACTCCTACAGTATCCGGGAGTTGCACAATCTCATGGTCTAAGGAAATGATACTTGACATTAGAAAAGCTTTAGCATACGAACTACATGATCTTGTGCTAGGCTTAGGATTGGGTCTTGTCCATCACATCATTCTCCTAATGATGTGATCCCGTTATCAACGACATCCAATGTCCATGGTCAGGAAACCGTAACCATCTATTGATCAACGAGCTAGTCAACTAGAGGCTTACTAGGGACATGGTGTTGTCTATGTATCCACACATGTATCTGAGTTTCCTATCAATACAATTCTAGCATGGATAATAAACGATTATCATGAACAAGGAAATATAATAATAACTAATTTATTATTGCCTCTAGGGCATATTTCCAACACCTCTACACCTGGGATGACGCCCTTAAAGGTGGTTTTGGTGGGTTTGATCCTTGAGGGATCTATACCCATTTTCGCACTGTATCCTGATAGAGCAGGTTCAGGCTACTGCCGCCGTCCATAAGGACTCGAGTGAGGTGAAATCCGTTGATGATGGGGTCTAGGACCAATGCAGCGGATCCACCATGACGGATACTAGTGGGGTGGTCCCTACGATCGAAGGTGATCGAACAAGAGGACCATGGGTTGAACTTTGGGGCGACGGGCTCCATCTCATAGACGTCCCTTAGTGCACGCTTCCGTTCCCTCTTGGGAATGTGGGTTGCGTATATCATGTTCATCGTCTTCACTTGTGGGGGGAACCTCTTCTGTCCTCCCGTGTTCAGCCACCGAGGCTCCTCCTCGTCATCACTATGCAGCCCCTTGTCCTTGTTTTCGGCATTCAACTTGCCAGCCTGCTTGAACACCCAGCATTCTCTGTTGGTGTGATTGGCTGGCTTATAGGGGGTGTCGTGGATTTGACACGAGTGATCAAGTATGCGATCCAAACTAGACGGGCCCGAAGTACTTCATTTGAATGGCTTTTTCCGCTGACCGGATCTAGAGCCTCTGAATCCGGCATTGACTGCCGTATCTTTGGCGTTATCGCCGTTGTTGCGGCGCTTGTGTCTGTTACGACGTGGTCTGCCATTGGCATCTTTAGTATCTGAAGTGCACGGATTCCTTGATGTGTTGTTGCTGCGAGCCAGCCAGCTATCCTCGCCTGCGCAAAAGCGGGTCATGAGTGTCGTGAGGGCTGCCATAGACTTCGGCTTCTCCTGGCCGAGGTGCCGGGCGAGCCACTCATCACGGATGTTATGCTTGAATGCCGCTAAGGCCTCTGCATCCAGATAGTCGACAATTTGGTTGTTCTTAGTTAGGAACCGTGTCCAGAATTGCCTGGTCGATTCCCCTGGCTGCTGAGTTATATGGCTCAAGTCATCAGCATCCGGTGGTCGCACATAAGTGCCTTGGATGTTGTCATGGAATGCATCTTCCAAATGCTCCCAACTGCCAATGGAGTTTGCTGGCAAGCTATTCAGCCAATGCCGAGCTGGTCCTTTGAGTTTTAGTGGGAGGTACTTGATGGCATGTAGATCATCACCGCGAGCCATGTGGATGTGGAGGAGGAAATCCTCAATCCATACCGCGGGATCTGTTGTACCATCGTACGATTCGATGTTTACGGGTTTAAAACCCTTCGGGAATTCGTGATCCATAACTTCATCAGTGAAGCATAGGGGGTGTGCAGCGCCTCTGTGCCGGGCTATATCACGACGCAGTTCGTATGAGTCTTGTTTGCTGTATTCGGCCCGGCCGGATTTACTTTTAGTGTATTCGGCGTGACGGTCATCGTCCCACGTTGGTGCGCGCCCCCGTGACCCGTATATCGATCTTGCATGTTTTGCCCTGCTTTCCAATACGTCTCGCAGGTCCCGCGTGTTGCCCCGGGCCTTGGTATTTTTGTTTGAGTGGCGGCGGGGTGCAGGCTGAAACGCCTCTCTGTCTCGGCCACGATGTGGCCGGTCCGCCGCATCATACGTCGGTGATGTAGGTTTCAATGCTTCCTCCTCGAGTCGGGGTAGCAACTTGCGCTTTGGGTAACTCTTGGAGGGGCGTTCGAGTTCATATTCATCGGCCGCAAGGACTTCGGTCCATCTGTCTGCTAGCAAATCTTGATCAGCTCAAAGCTGTTGTTGCTTTTTCTTTAGACTATTTGCTGTGGCTATAAGCCGGCGCTTGAAGCGCTCCTGCTCGATGGGATCCTCAGGCACGATGAATTCTTTGTCGCCGAGGCTCACCTCGTCTTCGGAGAGAGGCATGTAATTGTCATCCTCCGTTTCTCCATCTGCTGCTTGTTCTGGAGGGCTAGCTTGTTCACCCTCCCGATCTAAATCATGCTGGAGGGGATTGTTGTCTTCGGCACTATCCAGAGTGTTATTGTCTCTTGTGCCGGTATCGCTACTTTTGCTATGGCAGGACTTAGAGCAGCGCCGCTGACGTCGATGCTTGGGTTGCTTCTTGGTGGGGTCATCCTCCACTATCTTGTCGCCATTGCCTTCTTTGGGGGTATCCACCATATATATATCATATGATGAGGTGGCGGTCCAGTGCCCTGTGGGCGGTGGTTCCTGTTCGTCTCCTGCATCGTCGTCCATGCCGTCGATGTCTTCAGAGTCGAAGTCGAGCATGTCGGTTAAATCGTCAACAGTGGCTATTAAGTGGGTGGTGGGTGGGGAGCGAATTTCTTCGTCGTCCGCATCCCATTCTAGCCAGACATAGTTTGGCCAAGGTTCTCCTGACAAGGAGAGAGACCTTAATGAATTTAGCACGTCGCCGAAAGGCGAGTGTTGAAAGATATTCGCGGAGGTAAACTCCATGATCGGCGCCCAATCGGATTCGATAGGCACGGACGCAGGCGGCTTGGAGTCCGTGGC
The DNA here is from genome assembly GCF_002162155.2 of Triticum dicoccoides. Classification (NCBI taxonomy): domain Eukaryota; kingdom Viridiplantae; phylum Streptophyta; class Magnoliopsida; order Poales; family Poaceae; genus Triticum; species Triticum dicoccoides. The sequence goes on from NC_041386.1 coordinate 633,020,212, forward strand.
CGGAGATGAATCCAGTGGTTCGGCAACACAGCTCTCGTAAGAGGTGAAGTCAGTATCCGGCTCCATCGCCACTGAGAGTGCGGCCTCCATGGCGGGGTCTATCCACCCATCCTTGGATGGCGCAATTTGCTCCGGATTGAGGGCCGGAGTAGTTGCAGGTGTGATCTCCCAAACACTGTCCGACGGCAGAGCTAAATCATGCTCGTCGTGATCGTGCGGCGCACCTGACATGGGCTCGAATCCGTCGAAGATCATGTCTCCGCAGATGTCGTCAATGTAATTCAAGTTTCCGAACCTGACCTGGTGGCTAGGGGCGTAGCCCTCGATCTGCTCCAGATGGCCAAGCGAGTTGGCCCGCAGTGCGAAGCCGCCGAATACGAAGATCTGTCCGGGGAGGAAAACCTCACCCTGGACCGCATCGTTACCAATGGTCGAAGGAGCCATAAAGCCTTACGGTGATGACACGGTGGAACTCTCAATGAAAGCACCAATCTCGATGTCAAAACCGGCGGATCTCGGGTAGGGGGTCCCGAACTGTGCGTCTAAGGCGGATGGTAACATGAGGCGGGGGACACGATGTTTACCCAGGTTCGGGCCCTCTCGATGGAGGTAATACCCTACTTCCTGCTTGATTGATATTGATGATATGAGTATTACAAGAGTTGATCTACCACGAGATCGTAGAGGCTAAACCCTAGAAGCTAGCCTATGGTATGATTGTTGTTGTCCTACGGACTAAACCCTCCGGTTTATATAGACACCGGAGGGGGCTAGGGTTACACAGAGTCGGTTACAAGGAAGGAGATCTACATATCCGTATTGCCAAGCTTGCCTTCCACGCCAAGGAGAGTTTCGTCCGGACACGGGACGAAGTCTTCAATCTTGTATCTTCATAGTCCAATAGTCCGGCCAAAGGATATAGTCGGCTGTCCGGAGACCCCCTAATCCAGGACTCCCTCATTTTCTTTTGAGACATTCGATGTAATAAGTGTGTGATTGGAACTCTGTTATAAATCCTTCAAGTACTGTGTGTGTCAGCATTACCGATCCAGGGATGACATTTATACATAGAGATTTGACCGTCTGAGGTCGGATCGCTACACCAAATCAGATAACTCATATAATACAAAATCGTCATCGAACATTAAGCGTGCGGACCCTACGGGTTCGAGAACTATATAGACATGACCGAGACACTTCTCCATTCAATAACCAATCACGGAACCTGGATGCTCATATTGGTTCCTACATATTCTACGAAGATCTTTATCGGTCGAACCGTAATGGAAACATATGTTATTCCCTTTGTCATCGGTATGTTACTTGCCCGAGATTCGATCATCGGTATCTTCATACCTAGTTCAATCTCGTTACCGGCAAGTCTCTTTACTCGTTCCGTAATACATCATCCCGCAACTAACTTATTAGTCACATTGCTTGCAAGGCTTCTTATGATGTGTATTGCCGAGAGGGCCCAGAGATACCTCTCCGATATTTGGAGTGACAAATTCTAATCTCGATCTATGCCAACCCAACAAACACCTTCGAAGATACCTGTAGAGCATCTCGATAATCACCCAGTTACGTTGTGACGTTTGATAGCACATAAGGTATTACTCCGGTATCCGGGAGTTGCATAATCTCATA
>NC_041386.1:633022331-633023235 GCF_002162155.2 Triticum dicoccoides
GACATAAAGAAAGCAATAGCAATAAAACTGAACGATCAACATGCAAAGCTAACGGATGGGTCTTGTTCATCACATCATTCTCCTAATGATGTGATCCCGTTCATCAAATGACAACACATGTCCATGGCTAGAAAACTTAACCATCTTTGATTAAAGAGCTAGTCTAGTAGAGGCTCACTAGGGACACGATATTTTGTCTATGTATCCACACATGTATCAAGTTTCCGGTTAATACAATTCTAGCATGAATAATAAACATTTATCATGATATAAGGAAATATAAAATAACAACTTTATTATTGCCTCTAGGGTATATTTCCTTCATCTACTTCACTCAACTCTCTTGCATTCTGTCGAACACCTCATGGGCGCAATTTGAGGTCTGACCGGTCACTGTCTTGGTGAACGTATAGTGCACCGGATCTGGTAATCATGGTTGTAGATGCTCTAAAACTTTGATTAATCCGAAACAGAAAGGGATAAAATCAGTAGAAATCTTTTTTTTTCTCTCAAACAAGTCTTTTGGCATTGGCTGCGGGTTGTAAAACAAAATTAATCAAAAATCATACTCCCTTTGTAAGTGATTTAAACGCTATTATATTTCTTTACGGGGGGAGTAGTTTTGTTCTGCGTGAAAATTACATTTTTATTGAAATATTTTGTATCCATGTACAAGATGCAAAATCACATTGCGGCAAGTGAGATCCTTTCAAAAAAAAAACATTGCGGCAAGTGAGTTGAGTGTGAACTCCTTTGTGGTGAGCGAACCTCTTCTTCCTCCTCGCCGCATCTCTCTCTTCCCATCCAGCCGCCCGCCGAGAGACACAGCACAAATCCACACTCGGTACTACTAGTCCACAGCACAAATCCAATGCATCCACCAAATCCAAGCTGCCCATCGATT
>NC_041386.1:633023614-633082149 GCF_002162155.2 Triticum dicoccoides
GAGGCAGCGCTCCCCGTCCCGTCCAGATCGGCAGCCACGCGCCGGAGGTGGGTGGGGGAGCAGAGCGCCGGAGGAGCCGCGGCATCGGAACAGGAGGCCGCCGCTCGATTGATTCTACCTAGGGTTTCAGCCAATCGGCCGGCCCCGAAATCCCCAGCATGGAGTCGCCGCCGCCGCCCAAGTTCGTCGCCGGCCAAGATCGCGAGGACAGAATCAGCGCGCTCCCCGACCACCTCCTCCTCGACATCCTCGAGCGCCTCGACCTGCGCGAGGCCGTCCGCGCCGGCGCGCTCTCGACGCGGTGGCGGCGCCTCCCCAAGCACCTCTCGCGCGTGCACCTCAACGTCGGTCAATTCCAGGGCGTCGTGCCGCTCGAGGCCATGGACGCCTTCACGAGCGCCGCACGGGCCTTGCTGAATGTGGTCGAGGGCCAGTGCGAGCGTGGTGCCCTCAAGGTCCTCAGCCTCAGCTTCTACATCTCTTCCCCTCACTTGAGCTCCATAGGCCGCCTCGTCGTGGACGTCGTGAGCTTGGGCCAGACCCAATGCCTTGAGTTCTGCGTGTTACTGCCGCCCTCCAGCAACACCATCCCACTGCTCGCCGAGAATGGGCAGCAGTTCATGTCCTTCTCCCGTGCCTATCCAGTCGCCTTCTCGTGGCTCACCAGGCTTACACTCAAGAAACTTGTGTTTGGACATTCGGACGTCACCGACCTCATTACCGCTTGCGGTAGGCTCAGGCATCTCTACCTCAGCTTCTGCAGACTAGCTGATCCGTTCTCCGCGCTCAAGATCGACGTGCCGCGCTCTGGGATCCAGGAGCTCGAGTTCTCCTTCGTTGGGTGCACGGGAATTGAGCTCATTTCTCTCCCTAAGCTTAGGCGAGTGGGGTGCCAAAATTGGATCTTTGAGAACCCTCCAGTGTGCTTCGGCTACGTTCCTGAGCTTTGTGTTGTACAACTCTTTTCTAAAGCTAAGGAATGGCAGGTGCCATTCGCGCTGAGCGAGTGCCTGTCAAGGACAGGGAGTGCAATGAACCTGTCAGAATTGTATCTCGATTTTTTGCACCAAATGGTAAAGCTAATTTCTGCATACCACTCAAATATCTTCTGCATCAACATACCATATGTTCTTCTCTACCAATTTCAGCTGTGTATTTATGTTCTTGCTGCAGATTTGGATTCAGCCTGAACATCCGAAGCAGCTCACTGCTATATTCAAAAGCCTCACCTCTGTGTTTCTTTTGGGTATCTTCAGTGAGTGTGATCTGAACTGGACATTGTTTATCCTTGAAGCTGCACCTGCCCTACAGGATATTGCAGTAAGTGTTACTTAGCCTTCTTTTTAATTTAGTCCAAATCTTAGCATGTACATGTCTCATTCTACATTTTTACAATGATATGCTTTTCTGATATACAGCATTAAAAATATAGCAGAAAGTTGATCTAATTTCCGACCACTCACCTACGAAAAGTAGCGCATAGAAGACGCATTGTAATTTTGCAGCAAGACAATGTCCATGCACGACCCAGAAAAAAACCCTGCCGGATCGTATCTCATGTTAGAGTTCTCCAAAAATTCATCCTATGTTTTTTTTGAGGAAAGCCCTGGCCTCTGCATCGAGTGATGCACATAGCCCACTTGAGTCTTGATTAAAATTGTTTATTACAAAGTATCTTGGTCTATAGAAATAGTAGGAATACAGTTGTAGCTTGATAAGAACCACGGAAGAATATTCATGTGTCATACTTTACCTAGGATTTAATTCATGTAAATTCCTCCAAAACTCTAGGGGCCTCAACTTATATTTACTTGCAATTGTTGTCACGCTGTCCTTCATGGGTTGGTGGCAAGTTTAATTAACATGTGTTATTTACTTTCTATGTCCTTGCTTGAAGTTATCTCGACATTCATGTATCAAGACTCCCGAGAACAGTGCCGAGAAGAGGAACGTGGTGTGGGAGCCATCCAAGGATTTGAAGCACCTGAACTTGAGGGTGCTGCTGATCCAAGGGTGCGAGGATGAAGACAAGGTGACTAACTATGCAAGGCTAGTCATGGAACGAGCTGTGGGGCTGAAGAGAATCCTCTTGTGTGATCAACTCCCATGCGAGGACTGCAATGCCATCAACCCAGAGCCTTCCCTGAGAAGATCCCAGGTTGATGAAGCTAGCAGGCATCGGATTAAGGAGCGACTCACACGTGGATCCTCCTCTTCCGTGGACATAATAATCTGTTGATGGGTATAGTCATGGAATGGTCAATCGCACAACGCCTGCAGCTGCTAGAGTGATGACTCTGTATGAGGCGGAGTCGGTCGTAATCTTAACTTTTAGTTATCTGTAATGAGGAAATACTTAATTCGCAGTTTAGGTTAATTATGTGTGCACTGCAATCTTGATGCATGCTTTTCGTTATCAATGTACTGGGAAATTGCCTAGTGTATGCTGATCTGTTTACCTACTGTGGGCATCATTCAAATTCTCAGACCTGTTGAGGCCTTGTCATCTTTTCAGAATGTGTCTTTGGAAACCTTGCCTAGGCCCAGAGTGTGTCTTTGGGAAGCCTTGTGGCAACTAGGATTTGCCTTCTGAATTTTTCTACTGTCAATACTAGCATCTGACTGAAGTGAGGTTGAACGTGGTGACAGTGTAGAGAAAATATTTCTGCACCTTTTTTCCCCGGCATTCATATTACTCGAGTGTTGTATTTTCATGCTTGGCCTTCAGAAGCAGGCCTCCAGAAGCTCCAGTGCATAGCGGACGGCTAAAGCGTGCGGAGAATGTCAAGAGAGGGCGGGGCCGACCGATTCTGACATGGGAGGAGTCCGTTAAGAGAGACCTGAAGGATTGGAGTATCGACAAAGAGCTAGCTATGGACAGGGGTGCGTGGAAGCTTGCTATCCATGTGCCAGAGCCATGAGTTGGTTGCGAGATCTTATGAGTTTCACCTCTAGCCTACCCCAACTTGTTTGGGACTAAAAGCTTTGTTGTTGTTGTTGTTGTATTTTCATGCTTGGCCTTCCAATGTATGTACTTATAATATCAGTGAACATCTCTCTGAACAGGGTGCAAATTATATGTAGACTGTCACATCGGTCGGTCATGAAACTGGAGCAGGGGAAGCGAGAAAGTTGCAGTCGGTGCATTCACTTGTTTGACGACACAGTATTTGTGCTGATTCAGAACTTTGATAAACAACCGAACAATGGACTACAAGTCCCAGGCTCATCATGTGTCCAACTTCTTCACAAGAAGAAAAGGCTGGCTTTGTATTCTACTCCAACCAGCAGTCCAAGCCGCATACTACACAGTCTGACCTGCAGAGAGGGATGTGCCGGTCCTGGAGGTCTATCGTGTGGCTTTGCTGCAGTGCGCATGGCTGCAGTGCACACGGCTGCGTGAGTGAGGTCGCAGGTGCTCAATTTAGAATTTTGAACACGGTGATTGCCTTGATTTCGTTCTGCATTTAGAATTTTGAACACGGTGATTGCCTTGATTTCGTTCTGCAGAAACATGACCTGTAGGCAAACCATGAGTCCCCCAAACTACTGTAGCTCAACTGTCAATTAGGCAAGTTCAGAAAATTTTCTTTAGTGACGCAACCATAAAAAAATACCCGAAGAATTCTAAAGAGACAAATTTTAGCATGCTCCCTTTTACCTTCCCTTTTCACATGAGAGATAAGAATTCATAATAGATCTGAGCCATTGATTTGATTAAGTAGTGGTCAGATTTACTCTTACCTTCTTACCTCTCATGTGAAAAGAGAGGGTAAGAGGAAGCATGTTAAAAGTACTCGAAGATTGATTCGCTCAAACCTATCCACACCATTCCTGATGTGAATTCTCGGCTTGTTTTAGCGTTCTAGCAGCGGACACGTTTCTGATCTCAAGAATTCTTGCTTGGAGACCAGTTAAGCTCTCCTTTGGGTCGGAAGCGAACAAACACAAGAGGCGGCATGGTTTCTATGGACAAAGAGAATTCTGAGAGAACAAGCTGCTCTCCTGTCTCGCACAACCGCTCTATATATAGAACTTAACTAGCTACTCCCTCTCTAAACTAATATAAGAGTGTTTAGATAACTAAAATAGTGATCTAAACGCTCATATATTAGTTTACGGAGGGAGTAGATGTTAATGTTAATGATTTTTTTGTTTTTTTAATTATAATATATTTTTAGTTTATATAAATGTTAGATTAATGTCAACTGTTAGATGAATTAGATAGAAATACATGTTAGATATTAATGTCAAATGTTAGATGAATATTAGAATTAGTTAGATATTAATTAATATTAGATAGTAGGTGTTTAATGTTTCACCTATATGAACATAGGAAATTTCGTCTGACGATGAAAAAGATTTCATTATGTGCGAACACTGCGAAGACCAACGCGGCCTGTGCGACAGAAATTTCCTTATTGATAATAGGCGCTTCAGCATCAAGCTGGATGAGACATTCGAAGTGGATACAGTAATTCACAACGGCAAGTATTTTTTCGTAATAAAGCATGACTTATACTTCATTTGCTTGAACTAATAATTTTAAAATTTCACTATTCTACTAGCGTATCCCCTGCCATGCTCGAATTTTTGTCTTGGATAAGATAGGTTTCAGTGCGATGAATGATATGGAGGTAAAGAGAGTTTACTTAAAGACCGAGCATGGGTATATTTTCAACGTCAAATTATACAATGCAGACACATACACACATTTTGAATGCAAAACTTGGCAAGCACTATGCAAGGCTTATGCATTTGAGCCTGATATGGTTATCACCTTTTGTATTCGTCCGGAAGATGATATTGAAGGTAATAGAGACATCTGGGTCGATGTGCAGACGCCTCCAGTTCTACCATTATGTGAGTTTTTCTCAACCATGTTTATGTTTTTGATATTGTTTATTCAAAAATAGTTGACAACTAATTTCTATTGTCAGCTTATTTCGGTTCAAGCAAACATGTCCGGCGCTTGGTAGACATGATCTATTATTGTCCCAGGGCTGAACTAAACTGCGAGAAGATAAGTCATTATGTTTCATGGCTTGAGGATCTTCATACTGTCAAGACAAATTTTCTTCCTGCACCTAGAAATGTTAGTACTCAAAACGTGCAACCAATAGTGATCGTATTGAACTACGGTCACATCTATAATAGAAAGATGGTAAGATTTTTACTATTTTTCCTTAATGCATCTTTTGCATACATTATTTTTGAAGCTAAACTTTCATTGCTAAGTATATTAATTATTATACGATGTTTTTCAACAGGGATTCCCGATGACAGTTGTGCTTCAGTGGATCGAGACAAAAGGTCGCATGTCAATGGTTAGCTTACGACCAAGATATCCTACATTGCACATGAGTGCATTCAGGATTTCTGAAAGCGATGAATGCTTAATAGTGAAAGATTGGAGCAAAATTGTTAACGATCTGAGAGAAGTACTAGGGGGCAGCAAGGAGAAGTGCATCCCACTATTAGGAGACAGATTCATATGCATGCTCCAGTATGATGAATCAGGAGAGCTATACATGTTCTATGCTATTTTACCTGAGAGGGAGCAGCAGGAGTGATTTAGCTAGTTCATGCTCTTAGTACTTGTCCTCTCATGTCCGTATTCTCGTCCTGAACTTAATTAATCTCAAATAGTGATTTGCTTGTGAACGCTTATAATATCATGACCATGTTGAACTCGATGATAGCTTTGCTTCTGTTACAAGTGAATGTTTCTTCTTTAACCTAGTGTTGGTGGTGATTAGATAGCGTTAATGACTATGATAATTAAATAGTGGTAATGATGACTACGATGATTTTTAGCTAGCTAGTATATATATACTGTTGTTGGTGATGATATGATGCAAGAGTTTATTTATATATTAATATGTGATGATGATGATGATGAGTTATTATATATATCATTTATGAAAAAATCACAAATTAGTTTGAACTGGATGGATCCTAGCTAAGTGATCAAGTATATATATATATGCCATATCCATATTACTTGATCACTTAGGTGATCAAGTAATATATATGGATATATGGCATATACTTGATCACTCAGCTAGCTATAGGATCCACATATGCATCCAGTCGAAACTAATCTGCGGTACTTTCACCTAATGATTTAACAACTCATTATAACGTAAAACAATCCTAAATTAAATTGATAACACAAATTTAAAGGAAAAATAAAAAATAAAACCAAAACCCACAAACATTTAGTACCGGTTGGTGTTACCAACCGGTACTAATGATCTACCGCACCCGTGGCCTGGCTCGTGCCATGTGGTGGCACTTTAGCCACGGGTGCACTAGGCGGCATGGTTTACCGGCACTAACGGGGGCTTAACCGGCACTAAAGGCCTTTACGAACCGGGACTAAAGCCTGATCAAGGATCTTGAGTTTTCACCCTGAAAAAAGTACTATATCCGAAAACAATGCCTTCAGCAAGGCCATTGGGCTTTCACCCTGGAAATCACAACTCGGTACTCAAGAGCACCACCAGAAATGTTTTCCACTTGTATTGCCGCCCCACTTGCCAAAGCCGCTGCTGCAAGTACTCAACACCCGACACACAGGAAAGACCCGTGCCATCATTTTTCAACGCAACCAAAAATCCTCTTCGCCATTACCAGTCTTCGATCGCAGCCACCATGACTTTGTTCACCTCTGTCAACACCGTGGAAATCTATACCTAGACATGTCCCACAGCACCGGCAAGACAGCGAAGCTGCTCGTCACGCCCTCATGAAGTCTCTCTGGCCGAACATGAGGGTGTGTACGACCAGGTCAATTTCGATAGCTATCCAGTGGCGCCATGTGCCAAAAGCTAAGATCTCCAAAAGGAAGACTAGAACCCGTCGGTGTTTAGATCAAGGAGGGCCGTCATGCAGCAGATCAAAATTTTGGAGCTCGAAGAAACAATAGGGCCAACCACCATGGAGCTCCCCTGGATCCCGACTGGCCAGATCTACATAGTGTCGCCCTGCATCCTACCGTAGCCACCATGCAACCGCTCGAGTAGGTGTAGAGCAGCACCACGCCGAAGCATGGCCCACCAGTCACCGGCCCGCGCCGTGCGGCCCCACTGCGCCTGTAGGTCAAATCCGGCCACCGCAGCAAACAAGCACCACCGCCACAAACTCCCCCACGCCGCCACAACACCCACACAGACATCCACGCCGGCGAGCCGCCACGCCCCGTCAACCTTCACCAGTGCCACGCCCATGCCCAAGAAGGCCGCCCGCATCGCCCCATCGTGCTAGGGGAAGAAGACGCCCCGCCGTCGCCTGTGCCGGTTGGGCTTCGCCTCGCTGCGCCCTTGGGCGGCGGCGAGGGATGGGGAGACAGGAGGTAGCGACCGGCACAGATCGAAGACCCCTCCCCGAGGCCTCGCGCGCGACGAGGAAGGGGGATAGTACGTACTGTCGTGAGGTATACATGCACGTACATCACTGCTCAACATGTTAGGGGTCGTAGCATTGTATTGATATATCTCAACCTATTGGCGTTCTTCAACTCAGGGTTTCTGTGCTTCTCTTGTCTACTGGGGCCAGTCCTCACGACTACGTGGCTCTCTAGTTCACATTCTCAGTAAATCCTGATCCCGAACTCACCGGGGTCCCTGTGGAGTCCGCCCAGTTGGATCCACCCGGAGCTCGCTTCGTGCGCCGACCGGACCCATGGAAAATAGAATGGAACCGCAGGCCTTCCTATACCGCCGTCGTAAACCCACGCCTCGCTCCTTCCCCTACTATTCTTCAGTGTGTCCTCACTTGTGGCCGTTCTCAATGAGGAGCTGGGCGCGCCGCTCGACCAGGAAGACATCTCCAACCTGGCGTGTCTTAGAGCATCTCCAGCCGCGCCTCCAACAAGGCCCCTCAGGCGATTTTTTGGCCGCCAACGATAAAGAATCGGTCCAATCATGTCCTCAAGGGCTTATTTTTCGCCGGCTCAGGCCGAAATTGACGCCGACGGACCCAATCTGAACCCGGTCCGCTGGAGGCGCTCGGGGGCGCCAGGCGAATCGTTTTTGGCGCGAAAGAGCCGCGGGCCCTCCTTACCAGCGACTCGTCTCTCTTCTCGCCGCTTTGTCGTCCTCATCACCTCGTTTCCGCGGTGAATCAATGCCAAAGCTGCCGTGCGCTGCCGCGCCGGTCAGCCTCCTCCATTGATGCCTCACGGGCGGCACAGTGAAGACCGGACGATGCGCGTCCCCTCGCCCGCCTCGTGTACATGCGGCGGCTACTCGTACGCGCGGCGCCTCCACCTATATAAGCCGACCCCAGCGCGCCGGTGACACGCACAGAGTCTCCACCGCCGATGCGCCATTTCTCCCCCTTTCCTCCCTCTCCTCTCGCCATCTCCAATTCAAAGCATGGCCGAGCGCTTCCCAGGTGACGGCACGGCGGCGAACGGCTTCGGCCACCGCCACCTTCACAAGGACAAAGCTCGGCTCCTCTTCGAGACCGAGTACCCGGTCTCGCCGGACATGTGGGTGCCCGGGGCGTGGAGAATCAGCGTCGGCGGGGTCCCATCAGGGCGACGCGGCGTGCGGAGATCGCGCGTATCCGTGCATCCCTGCCGCGGGCGGCGAGGAAAGGTCCACGGTACGTCCCCGACAGCCCGCTTTGGGAGCTCGACTTCCGCCGCCGCCACACCAAGCAGCTCGAGGCCACCAACGGCGTCGTGCCCTCCGGAAGGCTCAACTTCGAAGGGCGGCGCCGATGGTGGGGCGTGCCCGGCCGCACGCTGGAGGCTGTCCTCGAGTACATCGAGAGCGGCAACACGCCGAGGCTGGAGTACTCCGCTCCCCCGTCCTTCTCTCACCGACGTGGGAGCTCCTGGACACCGAGGCGCATGGACCCCGGGGTGTCCTCCTCCTCGTTCGGCCGCTCGTCCGGCTCTCCCTGCCTCCGCCCCGTCAAGTCGGAGCCCCAGGACACACCGGTCAGCCGGCGCACCCGCAGCTCAGTCGTCCGCATTGGCGACTCCACCCTCGCCTCTGGCCGCCTCATCCTTGTCAAGCCCAAGCCGGAGCCCGGCCTCCCCGCGGAGTACGAGGAGATAGCTCGGCGCGACTTCTCCGACGAGGACGCCCTACAGTGGGCGCGGGACGACTACCTCCGCGATGAGATGGTCCGGCAGCGCCGGGCCCTGGAGGAGATAGCCGCCCACAAACGTGGGTGCGAGGACGAGCACGGCGTCGTGATCCTCGACGGCGACGACGACGAGGACGCCCTCGGACCGTCCAACCCGCCGCGCCAACCGGGGGAGGGTTGCAGCTAATGATGGCAATTTTATTCATGGGTACGGGTACCCGCGAGTATCGCACCCGCATGGGCAGGGTATGGACATACTTTTATACCCATGGATAGTACCCATGCCCTACCCGTTAAGTCATGGGTAGGGTACGGCTATAACCTTGTACCCGCAGGTATACCCATACCCTGCCCGTTTGTGAACTAATGTTAATTTGTCATCAATTAGTCATTAATTTGTCACGTGACTCGTCTACTCCTATTGACTTAACAATATGTTGTGGTTTCTAAATTTTGATATTGGTCATTTACTCATCTACCTGTTATTGAGCTGAGATAATTGGATTTTTTTGTCAAATGTGCTACCAATGAGCGTAAAATTGTGAACAACTTGTGTATTATTTGTTCTACCCGTTGGGTACCCGTCGGGTATGGGTATGGGTAAAGTTTCATACCCATGGGTACGGGTATGGATAGAATTTTGTACCCACTGACTATACAGGTATGGGTATGGTATTACTCTACCCTGCCCATACCCTACCCATTGCCATCCTTAGTTGCAGCAGGGACGGCGGCCGCGGCCACGGCGACGACGACGACTACACGCGGTTCTACAGCCTCCTCGGCATGTAGAACTGCAAGGGCGGCGGGCGGCGAGGGAGACGGCGGGCCTGGTAGCGTTTTTTTCTTCTTTTGTAAAATATTTTAAATATGTACGAACTCGCCAAAGTTTGGTTGAATTTGCGCCATGTTTGTGTCAAACTTTAAATTTTCAAAAAAAACATGGGCGCCGCGACTGGGGGACATCACGCCCCCAGCACGCGGTTTGTGCCAGTGCGCCCCCAGGGGGCGATTTTTAGCGCCTCCTAGGGGGCCAACGACTGGAGATGCTCTTATAACGCGACCAGAAGGGGCTACAGTAGTGGATCACTCATATTACCATGGTACTCGAGGAGTTGTACGTAATACATTAGACTACCCACAATGGGAGTAACATAGGTAGTAATATCACATATATCTAAATAAAATAAATGACGTGGCAAGCAATAAATGAAAAAAAAGAGGCATGTGGTAACATAGCTAGTTACTACTAGTATGAATAACAACAACACAAATTAAGGCAAAATAAGTCTATAGCCTAATAAATAAAGTGATACATGTTACTACACATATGTTACCCCCACTATAAAAGTAGTAACATAGAGTAGTAACATGGGCATGTTACTCCTTTATGTTACTACCTATTATGTCTAGTCTTATCCTATATAATTGCGAATATGGTGTATCCTAACTAGTTGTGCGCGCAACACCAATATCTCCCGTCGCTGCTCCATGTGGATATGTGCCAGCATACCCCACCCAGCATTTCATATTCCAATTTTCTCTGAGCCATACGCCACGAATACAATCACATCGTATCTGCCCACCATACCTATGACATACCCACCTACAAAAGCGACGACACTACACCGTGACCCTGCAGCCCCCATCCGTAATTCAAAATTTGAATTACGGATTGCATGTCTAGAAGTCCCAGGCTCATCACGTGGCCAAGTTTTTCACGGGAAGAAAATGCAGAAAAAGCCACCATGGTAATGGGGATGCATTTACATGATCATACCTGTGCATTCTACTCCAACCAGATCCTGAGAGATCGAGCAGTGTGAACCAGGTTGAGTCGGCTCGAAAGGACTCATCCCATGGGAAACATTTTACTCGAGCTACTCCTCGGGATAATGAGAAAAGAAAAGAGAGGGGGCATACATGAACGACAAAGATGAAAAATAGCCCTAGTGACAGTATGGAAGAGGGGCAGGAGGAATCAGATGGAACTGCAGACGATACTCTCCTGATTGAATCCATTGCCAGAGAGGCTTATGAAAAGGAAAACTTGGGTGGATCTCAAGCACTACTTGTTGTTGATAACAACAGGCTGAATGTGGATGAGATTCAGGTAGAACAAACTATGCTCGATTCTATTGCTGGTAATATATATGATATCTGTACTTCTCACTTGGGGGTGCATGAAAAATCCCAGGTGGAAGAAATGATGGAGGATGACACTAGCAAGGCTGGGGTGCGCTCTGAGTACATGGTACAGTTCCCTGTCTCATCCGAGGAAATGGAGGAGGTGATTCCTACCCCTCCACTTAGAATTGAAGATGAACTGAGATTCAGTACAAGAAATATGCAGAACATGGGTGACAAGATTCAAGACAGAGCTGTTGCAATTTCAAAAAAGAGAAACTTGGAAGGTAACTGCAACTTTAACTCATTTGATGTGCTTTCCAATAGTGATTTTATGATTAGACCATCTAAAATGGGTGTGATTATCCCTGATAATAATTTCTCTACTATTGATATCCTGAGAGAGTTGGAGAGGGTCAGAAAATGTGACAATAACAATAATAGTAATTCTGATGCTATGATAGATGAGAAAACGATGTTTATTACTAATGGGAAGGGGGATAAAACACCCATCAGTTCTGACTGGGCTGATGGGAAGGAGGATTTAGAGGAAAACTTCATCCTTGTGAGATCTAGGAAGAAGAGAAATCCTAAAATTTAGGTGGCAATATCCAGGCCTTTGACCAGGAGCCAGAAACCTGATTTATTGATGAAGAAAGGAAAATCTGGCAGCCCTGTCCATAATACCAGGGCCACCAGAGGGGAGAGGAAAAAGAAACCTGGTTAATATGATTGGTCTTTTTTGGACTTGTAGGGGTGCAGGAAAGAATGGGATGAGTTCCTGCCTTTCCCATATTATTAGAGATCATTCCCTTGACTTTGTTTGTCTGCAAGAGACCCATAAGAAGAAGTTTCAGGATGGTTATCTTAGGAAAATTGACCCTTGTACTGCTTTTGATTGGGAGTGGATCCCATCTACGGGAAAATCCGGGGGAATACTGTGTGGAGTTAGAAGAGAGAGATTTGAAGTGGTTGCTTGGAGGAAAGGCAAATTTATCCTCCAAGTTAATGTATATGATATCAAAATTAAGAAAATTTGGACCCTATGCAATGTATATGGAGCAACCCATGATAAGGATAAGCAAGAATTCCTCGTTGAATTAGCTGACTTTTGCGCTCATGTACAAACCCCCTTGTTAATTGGGGGTGATTATAATATTCTCAGGCATGAGGGAGAGAAAAATAAAAACTGGCATCGCTCCCCTTACACAGATATGTTCAATTCTGTGATTAACGCGATGTGCCTTAGTGAAATTCACATGAATGGGGGGATGTATACTTGGACTAACAACCAAGCCCATCCGACCCTGGAAAAGTTAGATAGAATCCTTATGAGCAGTGATTAGGAGGACCTTTTTCCTCAAGTTAATGTTAGGAAAATTGTTAGAGACATTTCTGACCATAATGCTCTTTTGTTATCCTCTGATAACCATGTTGTCAGAGTCCCACAGCAAAGAGAATTTAGGTTCGAAATCAGTTGGCTCAAATCTGAAGAATTCCTACCTTTGGTGGAAAAGATTTGGAGCCAATATGTTAAAGCTACAGACCCCATTGATGTGTTAAACATCAAACTGAAATGCTTCAAAAAGTTCTTTAAAGGCTGGGGTTCTAATAAGTTTGGGCATTAGAAGATTCGAAAAAGAAACATCCACTAGTAGAAAAGGGGGCTTTGGTCCAGGCCGGGTAACCCCATAAAATAAAATAAGTTTCCCATGTGATATGTGGTCTAGTTGTTGGGAAAATTTACAAATATGAATTTCGACTTTATTTACAAAATCTCTGTGGAATTTGTAAAATGGGCATAACTTTTGCATACGAACTCAGATTAAAAAGTTTTTTGTATGAAAAATCATCTACTCGAAAAGTGTTTGCAAATTTGTAGAATCCTCAAATTCCAAAAGGAAAAAAAGTTATGCTCAAATTTCAGTTTTTTTAAATTTTCATTAAATCTGGTCAAACTATGGTCAAACTACTTATTCAAGAAGTATTAGTGTTACTAAATAATTATTCAAGAATATTAGTGTTATTAAATAATTATTTCAGTTTTTTTGAATTTTGGTCAAATCTGGTCAAACTATGGTCAAACAATGGTCAAACAATGGTCAAACTACTTATTCAAGAAATATTAGTGTTACTAAATAATTATTGTTTTTTAGAACAATTTCAAATTCAAACAGTGAAATGTGTGACTTCATGCTCAAGCTAAACTCCTGAGGGTTAATAGGATTAACATCTTACTATTGTCAGGAAAACAACGAGTGCAGACTTGGAAACGAGGGAGAATAGAACCTGGAAGTTAAGCGTGCTCAGGCTGGGGGAGTGGGAGGATGGGTGACCGTCCGGGAAGTTAGATGATTTGGAATGATGAGGGGTGATTAGAGTTATATTGAGCAGTGATGAGAGGGGTGATTAGAGATTAGAGGTTAAAATAATTCAGAAATTTGAAAATAAAAAAATTCAAAAAAAATTTCAAAAAAATCAGAAAATTTCCTTTAGTACCGGTTGGTGTTACCAACCGGGACTAAAGATGGACCTCCAGGCAGCGGCCACGTGGAGGGCCTTTAGTCCCGGTTCTGGTTTGAACCGGGACTAAAGGGTTAGGGCATTAGTAACGACCCTTTAGTCCCGGTTCAAGAACCGGGACTAAAGGCCCTTATGAACCGGGACTAAAGGCCCTTTTTCTACTAGTGATCAGAGAAGAGTTGGCAAAAATTGAGAAAGAAGAAGAGGGGGGGTATGGTAGATCCAGCTATGTTCTGCAGGAAAACTGAACTGTTAGTGGAACTAGATGAAATATTGGTAAATGAAGAACTATTCTTACTACATCAATCTAAAGAGAGATGGCTACTTAAAGGGGATAGTAATTCTGCTTACTATCAGAAAATCGCTAATGGCAATAAGAGGAAAAACACTATTCACTCCCTAAATGTAGGGGATACAGTCATAGAGGGGACGAAGGATCTTTTAAATCATGCTACTGAATTTTATAAAGATCTTTTTGGGCCGGCACCTGGAAATTTGCTCCAGGTGGGTCCTAATATATGGGGGGTGGAGGAGAAGTTAAAAGCTGAGGACAATGAAACTTTATGTAGACCGTTCTCAGAAGAGGAAGTCAAAAATGCTCTGTTTGGAATGAATAGCAACAGGGCCCCTGGCCCTGACAACATTCCAGCAGAATTCTACCAACACTGTTGGGAGATTGTGAAGGGTGATATTATGAGGCTTTTTGAGGCCATGTATGAGGGAACACTCGATGTTCAAAGGTTAAACTACGGGGTCATTACTCTGATTCCTAAGATCAATGGTGCGAACAAAATTCAACAGTTCAGACCTATTTGTTTACTTAGATGCCCATATAAGTTGATCACAAAGGTGTTAGACAACAGAGCAGCCCCCTATGCTGACATCTTGTTTAGCAAGCACCAAAATGCCTTTATTAAACACAGGAGTATCATGGATGGGGTACTTACTTTACATGAGATTTTGCATCATACTCATATTAAGAAGAGAGTTGGCATCTTTATTAAACTTGATTTTGAAAAAGCTTACGATAAGGTTAATTGGGATTTCTTGCTTAAGTGTCTTGAGATCAGAGGCTTTGGTAAGATTCGGTGCAGTTGGATGGAGAAAATTCTCCACAATGGCACAGTTAGTGTAAAGTTAAATAATACCTCGGGGCCTTACTTCCAAAGCCACAAAGGGGTGCGACAAGGAGACCCGGTGTCCCCTTTCTTGTTTAATATTGTTGTCGAGTGCTTGTGTAAGATGGTATTGCAAGCACAAGCAAACGGGTTAATTGATGGGTTGGCCTCGGATTTGGTAGATAAGGGAGTGGCCATTCTGCAATATGCAGATGACACAATCCTGTGCATTGAACATAACCCTGAAAAAGCGCTCAACCTGAAACTGTTGTTGTATATGTTCGAACTCATGTCAGGACTGAAAATTAACTTTTAGAAAAGTGAAATTCTTAGTGTGGGAGGGGATGATAATATTTTGAAAGAATATACTGATATTTTTGGTTGCCAGATTGGGCATTTCCCAATGAAATATCTTGAGGCAAAATTTGTCAAGAGATGTGAATCTGGACTGGGAAGTAATGCCTCCTCGGGGGCAGGTTGACTTTATTGAATGCTAATATTTCCAGCATTGCTTACTATTATATGTCCATGTTCCTTTTGTCTAAAACCATCATAGAGAGGTTGGATAAACACAGAAGGAAATTCTTCTGGCAAGTGACTAAAAACAGAAAAAGATACTACCTGGTTAGATGGTCAAGGATCTGTAGATCCAAGGAAAAGGGGGGTTTGGGTGTGAAAGATCTCCACAGGCAAAATATTTGCCTTTTGGTGAAATGGTGGTGGAAACTTGAGATGAAACAGGGGCTTTGGCAAGATATTATTAGAGCCAAATACTTTGGTAGAGACACGGTAGCCTCGGTTAAGGGGAGAATCACTGATTCTCCGTGTTGGAAGGCCATTATGAAAGTGAAAGATCTGTATATAGTTGGGAGGAAAGTGGTCGTGCATTCTGGAAACATAGCTAGGCTATGGACTGATCCAGTTGGCGACCAAGCACCATTTGCTGAACAATTTCCTCAGCTTTTTGCCATCTGCAATAATCCTGACTGTGTCGTGAAGGACTGTTTGGAGGCTAACCTTGTCGCCTTCTTCCGAAGGAGATTGAACTCTGAACTTAATGAGCGATGGAAGAAAATGTTTTTGACGGTTAGGGAAACCTGTATATCTACAGAAAGTGATGGTATCAAATGGGGGCTGGGTACCAAGCCCTACTACACCACTAAAGCTCTATATACTTACCTGGAAAAAAACATTGCTAGTTGCGATTATCACTGGATATGGAAAGCCCGTATCCCTTTGAAAATTCAAATTTTCATGTGGCAGCTATCGCAAGATGCAGTGCTGACCAAAGAATTGATGAAACGTCGTGGATGGAAAGGGGAACTCAAATGTTCCTTTTGTGGGGAGTGAGAAACCTCCCAGCATCTCTTTTTCACTTGCCCCGTTGCCAGGGTTACCTGGAGAGTAGTTGGATGCATGTTTGGCACAGATTTATGCCCTGACAACTTGTGGCAGGCATTTGTTTGGTGTTATACTTTTTTCCCGGGTGGCGATATCTTTTATACGGTGGGCATTGCAGCTCTATGTTGGGCTATTTGGACCTGCCGCAACCGAGCTACTTTTGAGCACACCCCTCTCAAAACCCCGTTTGAATGCATTTTTTCTGCGTGTGCACTTCTTTGTTACTGGGCAAGACTGATGAAGCAGGAGGATGCGGCAAGCCTGAGGGCTAGAGGAGCTCTGCTGAAGGACAACGCGTCTCTCATGATGAGGATCTGCGCAACGGCGCACCAGGATGGAGGAGTGCGCTGAGAAAAGATTGAGAAGAAGGAAGAAGATCTACTGCGTCTTTTGCTTTATTGCTTTTGGTCGAGATACCTCCTGCGTGAGGTTGTTGTGGAGCATGTTGCTTTGATGTGAGCAGTGGTCTTTTGGAAAACTGTGAGTTAGATGTTGGGGTCCTGGATTTATAGTGTCGTCGGGTTTTCGCCCCATGGTGAGTAATCTCGATGGCGAGTGCTCATGGTGGGTTTCCCGGCGATGCTTGAACCCGCTTTCCTCTTTCCCGTCCTATTTGCTGAACTTGGTTGTATTTCCGTTATGTTCAAGTAATGGAAAGGGGATTCGCCTGGTTCAAAAAAAAAACATTCTACTCCAACCGGCAGTCTAAGCCGCATACTACACAGTCTGACCTGCAGAGACGGATGCGCCGGTCCGGCGTCTCTGTTGCAGTACACAAGGCTGCGTGTGTGAGGTCGCAGGTGCTCAATTTCAAAAAGTGAACGCAATGATTGATTTGGTTCTGCAGAAACATGACCTTTATGCAAACCATGGTGGTCCGGGAACTACTACAGCTGAAGTGTCAATGAGGCATGTTCAGAATAAACCCACAATCCATAGTAGAGTAGAGACGCATAATTCAGGAAAACAAACGCAAAATTCAGAGCAAATACGCATAATTCAGGCAAACAAATGCACAATTGAAATTCCCCGTCGCCGGCCGGAATTCAGAGTTCTTCTCAGGTCCAAAGCAAATGAGCGCAAGAGGAGGCATGGTTTCCATGGGCTTTCTTGAACCATCAACAGGCGGAGAGGGCCGAAGAGAATTCAGAGAGAACTGGATGCACGAAAATCCCCACAACGCTTGGCAAACTCTCAAGCTGCTAGCCCGGAGCTCCACGGACACTACTCCGTGACGCACAGAACACGCGCAGAGCGCACGGGCGGACATGCAGATTGTCTCGCACCAACCGCTGCTACATTGCTCCAATTCTTTGTCACGGAGCGGCTAAGTGAATTAGACGCATTGCATGCATTCCCGGTGCCTCCCATTGCCACACCTACCTATGTACGTCAAGTTTTAACGCCACACTGTCCAAGACTTCGAAGCAACCCAAGCACATGTTGAAGTATCAATTTGATACTCAAGTGCAGCAATTGTTGGAAGTCTCGTATTTATAGAAAGAAGTGGCACCGTGAAGTAATAGTACAGTCCTTCACACGTTTGGTTGCATCTCTTTGAAAGGTACTAGTACTTTACACAAGGTTACATTAATTAATTTGGATCGGAGGAAGTAGATAATTTCACTACCCGGTTTACTCCGAAAGATACGACTAGATTTGTACGGTTGAAGTTCTGCATACACCAATCGTAAAGTTAGAATGAAGGCAACATACATATAGTTGTTGTTGCCTTGGAACACCTATTTCCTTTGCTCACGGTACAACATGTTTACATTCTTTTTAACTCTAGGGCATTCCCGAAAAGTCGAAAGCATTGGGATCATGGTCTGCTAAAGAAGAACTTGAAAACGGAAGTACGTACTATCGTGACGTACATATACACGTACATCACTCTTCAACGTGTTAGGGTTGTAGCATCGTATTGATGTCTCGACCTATTGATCAGTTCTTCAACTCAGGGTTTATGTGTTTCTCTTGTCTACTGCGGCCAGTCCTCACGACTACGTTGCTCTGTAGTAGTTCACCATTCTCATCAGAATACTGCTCCTGAACTCGCTAGGTCCCCGTGGAATCAGCTCAGTTCGATCCTCCCAGAGCTCGCTTCTGCCTCACCCGGACCCACGGGAAATATAATGGAACCGCAAGCCCTCTTACGGCCGTCGGAGACTCACACCTCGCACTTTCCTCTACTATTTCTCAGTTCCTCCGTTCTCATCGACTATGCGTCATTCCTTTCTTGAAGGCGCCGTCACGGTGGCCCTGCGTCCTTCGTGTTTCTCCGGGTGGAAACCTCGATTCAATGGATCGGACGGTGGTGGCACTCCTGTGTCGTTTCTTTCTTAGAGGCACCGCTTACTGGTACATCGAGTTTCGTCTTCGTCTCCTCGCGGTGACTCGTTCACGGTTGAGAGCTCCTTAGATCCCTAGCTATGCTCTATCTGTCCACTTCTCGTTTTCTTTGGGGTAGTTGGGCTAGTGTCGTTGTTCATCAGCTCCCTTATATCTGCCTTGGGTGTGTGTGTGGTGTTAGGTTGAATGCATTCTATATGTTGGTCGCGCTTTTATATATAGACGAACGCCATTTTTCAGTAATGACACAACCAAAAGAAAAGAAAAACTAGAATTCAAAGATTGCTTTGCCCAACCCTGCCCACACCATTCTTGATATGAATTCTCGGCTTGCTTTAGCGTTCTAGCAGCGGCGACATCTCTTATCTGAAGAATTCTTATTGGAAGCCAGCTAAGCTCTCGGGTCTGGTGTTTCTGCACAATTCAGAGAAGATACACATAATTCAGAGCAAAGATGCACAATTCAAGCAAACAAACGCACAACTGAATATGGACCACCACGTCGCCGACCAAAATTCAGAATCCTCGTCAGGCCCGGAGGCGAACAAATGCAAGAGGCGGCATGGTTTCCATGGGCTTTCTTGAACCATCGACAGACGGAGACGGCCGAAGAGAATTCAGAGAGAACTGGATGCACGAAAATCTCCATGACGCCTCTCTCACGCACGAGCTGCTCACCCGGAGCTCCACAGACGCTACTGCATCATGCAAAGAAGACGTGCAGAGCGCGCGGGCGGACATGCCGATTGTCTCGCACGAACGGCTCCTACATTACTCCCAGCCTCGATTCCGGAGCGGCTTGGTGAATTCGACGCATTGCATGTATTCCCGGTGCATCCCATTGCCACATATATGTATGTCAAGTTTTAATACCACACTGTCCAAACTTCGAAGCAACTCTAACCCGAGCACATATTGAACTATCAATTTCATCCTCAAGTGCAGCAATTGCTGGAAGCTCCTATTTATAGAAAGAAAATTGGTGCCACCGTGCAGTAATTGTGCTGTCCTTCACATATTCGTTACATTTCTAAATGGTACTAGTAGATTATAGCTAGATAAGTTTACTGCCGGTTTCACTCTGAAAGAAAGGCCTACTATGGTTGAACGTCTGCATACACCAATCAAAAAGTTAGAATAAACGTAGTAACGTATATATATTTGCTGTTTCATTCGAACACCTATTTTGTTATCTCACGGTACAACCTGTTTGCATTCTTTTAAGAACATTCTCATTTTTTGAAGGAAAACGATCATTTAAACCTCCGGGATGCGCCGGTCGGAGGTCGTTTGGGTAGCTTTGCTGCAGTGCACGCAGCTGCATGCGCGCGGCTGTGTGAGTGGGGTCGCAGGTGCTCAATTTTGAATTTTGCTGCCCCTCAGGAACAAGCAAGCCGGTTACAAAGATCAGCTTGAATGTTGGAACAAATGTACAAAATGACGTATGGGTTCCAGCAGTACATACGGGCAAGAATGTAGTTCACTTAGAACTTGGGAGTGGTAGTGACGTGCCAAAAAAAAAGGTGCACACGACGTCATTTAGTAATTCATCCGGGTTAGTACACCTTGTGTAAAAAGCAAATGCAAAAAATGTCCGCTCGGACGGAAGTGGAGTATTTGCTCCCAAGCTTAAATGCTTCCTGATAAACAATAAAATCGAACAAAATAAATAACTAAATCAAAAAGTTCTGAATATTTTTTGTGATAAACTTTAACAAATGTTTTGCGTGCTTGTAAAAAATTATCATGAAAGGACATTCGTGGAAGTCGTGGCATAAAAAACAAAATTGTCACTCCAAAAATGCTATTTTTGCAAGAATTTTGGAGTACTGATTTTGTTTTATTTTTCATGACTGCTACAAATGTTATTTCGTGATAAAAAATTTCAAGCATACAAAAGATTTGTCAAAGCAAGTCACAAAAAAATTCAGTTTTTTTTCATTCTTTTTTTGGTTTTACTGTTCATCCCGAGCTCATTTGAGCTCGAGAGTAGAAGAGAATTTGAGGAATAAGTCATTCGCGAAAACCGAGGACGCACTATATTTTGAAACGGAGGGAGTATGTTATTAAATGTTTCTCTTTTCTCATTAATTACTTACCACATCTTTTATTTTGCCTAAATATATGTAATGTAACAAATTATGTTACTCCCACTATATGTAGTCTAAGAGTGTAGAATCAGGGGCGAGATGGGTGGCGGCTGGGATAGAAAGATGGCCTGGTATTGTATTCTATTGGAGTTAGGGTTTCCTGTACAAGGGGGCAGCATATATATAGGCTGCAGGGTTACATGGCCACATGGGACACATGGGCAACATGGGCCATAAGCGCGCGCGCACACACACACACTGAAATACAGATAAGACACAACCCAACACTCCCCCTCAAGAGGGATGATAGATATCTATCATGCCCATCTTGTCACAAGCAAGATTGCTGGTTTCCAAACCTTTTGTCAGACAATCGGCGACTTGTTGTCCAGAGCTCACATGACTTATCTTGATGATTCCTGCATCCAGTTTCTCTTTGATAAAGAATCTGTCTATCTCCACATGTTTTGTTCTGTCATGTTGCACTAGATTATTAGCAATGCTGATTCCAGATTTGTTGTCACACCACACATTCAGAGGATCTTGTCTGAGCACTTTCAGCTCAAGCAGAAGGCCTCTTACCCATAACATCTCACTCAGCCGTTGAGACATTGCCCTATACTCAGCTTCTGCAGTTGATTTTGATACCACCGGTTGTTTTTTGCTTCTCCATGATACCAAATTTCCACCAACAAACACACAATAGCCAGAGGTTGATCGTCTATCATCAAGACAGCTAGCCCAATCAGCATCGCTATAACCGTCAACATTCAAATGGCCATTACTCTTGAACCAGAGTCCCATACCAGGGCTGCCCTTTAGATACCTCATGATTCTATAGACTGCATCAAGGTGTCCACTTCTGGGGTCATGCATATATCTACTTACTACACTTACTGCATATGTAATATCTGGTCTAGTGTGACACAAGTATAGAAGTTTGCCAACCAATTGTTGATATTTTGCTTTGTTAACTTGTTCACCCATCTGTGCTGTCAATTTGTGATTTTGTTCAATGGGAGTTGGGGCTGCTCTACATCCAAGCATTCTCATATCACTTAGGAGTTCTAAGGTATACTTCCGCTAAGACAGGGCTATTCCCCTTTTTGATCTTGCAACTTCGATACCCAGGAAATATTTTAGCTGACCAAGATCCTTAACTTCAAATGCTTTGCCTAGGCATTTCTTTAGTCTTCCAATCTCCTCTTCATTGTCTCCCATTATTATGATGTCATCCACATATACTGCAAGAATAGTAATCTGTTGCTTGGAATGTTTATAGAAAACAGTGTGATCTCCATTGCATTGTTTATACTCCATACTGCAAACTGCTTTCCTGAACCGGTCAAACCAAGCCCTTGGCAATTGCTTCAAACCTTAGAGAGATTTTCTCAATCTACAAACCTTCCCAACAGTCCCAGGTGTAGAAAGTCCAGGAGGAATTTCCATGTAGACTTTCTCTTGTAGATCTCCATGTAAAAAGGCATTTTTTACATCAAGTTGGTGTAGTGGCCATCCAAAGTTAGCTGCACATGAGATTAGAATCCTCACTGTATTCATCTTTGCAACTGGGGCGAATGTTTCGTCATAATCAATACCATACGTTTGGTTGTACCCTCTGGCTACTAGTCTTGCCTTGTAATGCTCAACCTTACCCTCAGGATTCTGCTTCACTGTGAAGATCCACTTACAACTGACTGCCTTCTTCCCATATGGAAGATTCGCTAGCTCCCATGTTTTGTTCTTTCTCAGGGCCTCCAACTCTTCCCTCATGGCTTCACACCACTTTGGATCTTGTCTTGCTTCTTTCCATTCTTTAGGAACAATCACGGCTTGAAGTGATGCGACAAATGCTCTAAATGAAGGTGATAGGGCTTCATAGGTGACATAATTACTGATGTCATGCTCAAGATTGCCCTTGCTCAAAGTTTTCCTTGCTACTTCCTTCTTGAGAGCAATTGGCAGGTTAGGTGATGCTTCTTCAGTACTTGAATTCTCATATGACTCCACTTCAGATGAGCTTCCTGTCGCTTGAGTTTCTTCTGACTGCTCCCCCTGTTCCATAGTTTCTTTTGACTGCTCCTCATGCACTTGTTCCTCCACAACTCTCTTCCTTCTTGTATACACCTGAGCATTCCTTTCCTCATTTGGTCTCTGCCACCTCTGTTGTTCAGCCCCATCAACTACAACTGGAATGAAGGATCCCACTATTTTCAGGGTTGGTATTGGCTGCTCCTTGTCGCCATTGGTGCTGCACTCACCACTCAAGTTGCACTCCCCCTCTTGACCACCCTGCGTAGATTGTGAGTGGTCAAGTTCTTCGAATAAAGTGCTGAGATCTGTCTTCTCACCATAGAAAGGCTCAGATTCTCGAAAGGTGACATCCATACTTATGAAGGAAATATGCCCTAGAGGCAATAATAATGTTATTATTTTATTTCCTTATATCATGATAAATATTTATTATTCATGCTAGAATTGTATTATTCGGAAACATAATACTTGTGTGAATACATAGACAAACTAAACGTCACTAGTATGCCTCTACTTGACTAGCTCGTTAATCAAAGATGGTTATGTTTCCTAACCATAGACATGTGTTGTCATCTAATCAACGGGGTCACATTATTAGAAGAATGATGTGATTGACATGACCCATTCCATTAGCTTAGCACCCGATCGTTTAGTATGTTGCTATTGCTTTCTTCATGACTTATACATGTTCCTATGACTATGAGATTATGCAACTCCCGTTTTCCGGAGGAACACTTTGTGTGCTACCAAACGTCACAACGTAACTGGGTGATTATAAAGGAGCTCTACAGGTGTCTCCAAAGGTAAATGTTGGGTTGGCGTATTTCGAGATTAGGATTTGTCACTCCAATTGTCGGAGAGGTATCTCTGGGCCCTCTCGGTAATGCACATCACATAAGCCTTGCAAGCATTGCAACTAATGAGTTGGTTGCGAGATGATGTATTACGAAACGAGTAAAGAGACTTGCCGGTAACGAGATTGAACTAGGTATCGAGATACCGACGATCGAATCTCGGGAAAGTAACATACCGATGACAAAGGGAACAACGTATGTTGTTATGCGGTCTGACCAATAAATATCTTCGTAGAATATGTGGGAGCCAATATGAGCATCCAGGTTCCGCTATTGGTTATTGACCGGAGACATGTCTCGGTCATGTCTACATTGTTCTCAAACCCGTAGGGTCCGCACGCTTAAGGTTTCGATGACAATTATATTATGAGTTTTGATGTACCGAAGTTAGTTCGGAGTCCCGGATGTGATCACGGACATAACGAGGAGTCTCGAAATAGTGGAGACATAAAGATTGATATATTGGACGGCTATATTCGGACACCGGAAGTGTTCCGGGTGATTTCGGAGAAAACCGGAGAGCCGGAGGGTTACCGGAACCCTACCGGGAGTAGTAATGGGCCATATGGGCCTTAGTGGAGAGAGAGAAGGGCGCCAGGGTGGGCCGCGCGCCTCCTCCCCCCCATGGTCCGAATTGGACTAGGAGAGGGGGGGCGGCGCCCCCCTTTCCTTCTCCCTCCCCACTTCTTTCCCCCTCCTAGTAGGAGTCCTACTCCTACTAGGAGGAGGACTCCTCCTGGTGCGCCTATAGGGGCCGGTCGGCCTCCTCCCCTTGCTCCTTTATATACGGGGGCAGGGGCACCCCTAGACACATAAGTTGATCCACGTGATCAGTTTCTTAGCCGTGTGCGGTGCCCCCTTCCACCATAATCCTCGATAATATTGCAGCGGTGCTTAGGCGAAGCCCTGCAACGATAGAACATCAAGATCGTCACCACGCCGTCATGCTGACGGAACTCTTCCCCGATGCTTTGCTGGATCGGAGTCCGGGGATCGTCATCGAGCTGAACGTGTGCTAAGACTCGGAGGTGTCGTAGTTTCGGTGCTTGATCGGTCGGGCCGTGAAGACATACGACTACATCAACCGCGTTGTGCTAACGCTTCCGCTGTCGGTCTACAAGGGTACGTAGATCACACTCTCCCCTCGTTGCTATGCATCACCATGATCTTGCGTGTGCGTAGAATTTTTTTTGAAATTACTATGTTACCCAACAGTGGCATCCGAGCCTAGGTTTTATGTGTTGATGTTATATGCACGAGTAGAACACAAGTGAGTTGTGGGTGATATAAGTCATACTGCTTACCGGCATGTCATACTTTGGTTCGGCGGTATTGTTGGACGAAGCGGCCCGGACCGACATTACGCGTACGCTTACGAGAGACTGGTTCTCCCGACGTGCTTTGCACAAAGGTGGCTAGCGGGTGTCAGTTTCTCCGACTTTAGTTGAACCGAGTGTGGCTACGCCCGGTCCTTGCAAAGGTTAAAACAACACCAACTTGACAAACTATCGTTGTGGTTTTGATGCGTAGGTAAGATTGGTTCTTGCTTAAGCCCGTAGCAGCCACGTAAAACTTGCAACAACAAAGTAGAGGACGTCTAACTTGTTTTTGCAGGGCATATTGTGATGTGATATGGTCAAGACATGATGCTAAAATTTATTGTATGAGATGATCATGTTTTGTAACCAAGTTATCGGCAACTGGCAGGAGCCATATGGTTGTCACTTTATTGTATGCAATGCAACTGCACTGTAATGCTTTACTTTATCACTAAACGGTAGCGATAGTCGTGGAAGCATAAGATTGGCGAGACGACAACGATGCTACGATGATGATCAAGGTGTCGCGTCGGTGACGATGGTGATCATGACGGTACTTCGGAGATGGAGATCACAAGTACAAGAAGATGATGGCCATATCATATCACTTATATTGATTTCATGTGATGTTTATCTTTTATGCATCTTATCTTGCTTTGATTGACGGTAGCATTATAAGATGATCTCTCACTAATTATCAAGAAGTGTTCTCCCTGAGTATGCACTGTTGCAAAAGTTCTTCGTGCTGAGACACCACGTGATGATCGGGTGTGATAGGCTCTACGTTCAAATACAACGGGTGCAAACCAGTTGCACACGCGGAATACTCAGGTTATACTTGACGAGCCAAGCATATACAGATATGGCCTCGGAACACGGAGACCGAAAGGTCGAGCGTGAATCATATAGTAGATATGATCAACATAGTGATGTTCACCAATGAAACTACTCCATCTCACGTGATGATCGGACATGGTTTAGTTGATTTGGATCACGTAATCACTTAGAGGATTAGAGGGATGTCTATCTAAGTGGGAGTTCTTTAATAATATGATTAATTGAACCTAAATTTATCATGAACTTAATACCTGATAGTATCTTGCTTATTTATGTTTGATTGTAGATAGATGGCCCGTGCTATTGTTCCGTTGAATTTTAATGCGTTCCTTGAGAAAGCAAAGTTGAAAGATGATGGTAGCAATTACACGGATTGGGTCCGTAACTTGAGGATTATCCTCATTGCTACACAGAAGAATTACGTCCTGGAAGCATCGCTAGGTGCCAGGCCTGCTGCTGGAGCAACACCAGATGTTATGAACGTCTGGCAGAGCAAAGCTGATGACTACTCGATAGTTCAGTGTGCCATGCTTTACGGCTTAGAATCGGGACTTCAACGACGTTTTGAACGTCATGGAGCATATGAGATGTTCCAGGAGTTGAAGTAAATATTTCAAGCAAATGCCCGGATTGGGAGATATGAAGTCTCCAATAAGTTCTATAGCTGCAAGATGGAGGAGAACAGTTCTGTCAGTGAGCATATACTCAAAATGTCTGGGGTATAATAATCACTTGATTCAATTGGGAGTTAATCTTCCAGATGATTGCGTCATTGACAGAATTCTCCAATCACTGCCACCAAGCTACAAGAGCTTCGTGATGAACTATAATATGCAAGGGATGAATAAGACTATTCCCGAGTTCTTCGCAATGCTGAAAGCTGCGGAGGTAGAAATCAAGAAGGAGCATCAAGTGTTGATGGTCAACAAGACCACTAGTTTCAAGAAAAAGGGCAAAGGAAAGAAGAAGGGGAACTTCAAAAAGAACAGCAAGCAAGTTGCTACTCAAGAGAAGAAACCCAAACCTGGACCTAAGCCTGAAACTGAGTGCTTCTACTGCAAGCAGACTAGTCACTGGAAGCGGAACTGCCCCAAGTATTTGGCGGATAAGAAGGATGGCAAGGTGAACAAAGGTATATGTGATATGCATGTTATTGATGTGTACCTTACCAATGCTCGCAGTAGCACCTGGGTATTTGATACTGGTTCTGTTGCTAATATTTGCAACTCGAAACAGGGACTACGGATTAAGCGAAGATTGGCTAAGGACGAGGTGACGATGCGCGTGGGAAATGGTTCCAAAGTCGATGTGATCGCGGTCGGCACGCTACCTCTACATCTACCTTCGGGATTAGTATTAGACCTAAATAATTGTTATTTGGTGCCAGCGTTAAGCATGAACATTATATCTGGATCTTGTTTGATGCGAAACGGTTATTCATTTAAATCAGAGAATAATGGTTGTTCTATTTATATGAGTAATATCTTTTATGGTCATGCACCCTTATAGAGTGGTCTATTCTTATTGAATCTCGATAGTAGTGACACACATATTCATAATGTTGAAGCCAAAAGATGCAGAGTTGATAATGATAGTGCAACTTATTTGTGGCACTGCCGTTTGGGTCATATCGGTGTAAAGCGCAGGAAGAAACTCCATACTGATGGGCTTTTGGAACCACTTGATTATGAATCACTTGGTACTTGCGAACCGTGCCTTATGGGTAAGATGAAAAAAACACCGTTCTCCGGTACTATGGAGAGAGCACCAGATTTGCTGGAAATCATACATACAGATGTATGTGGTCCGATGAATGTTGAGGCTCGTGGCGGATATCGTTATTTTCTCACCTTCACAGATGACTTAAGCAGATATGGGTATATCTATTTAATGAAACATAAGTCTGAAACATTTGAAAAGTTCAAAGAATTTCAGAGTGAAGTTGAAAATCATCGTAACAAGAAAATAAAATTCCTACGATCTGATCGTGGAGGAGAATATTTGAGTTACAAGTTTGGTATACATTTGAAACAATGCGGAATAGTTTCGCAACTCACGCCACCCAGAACACCACAGCGTAATGGTGTGTCCGAATGTCGTAATCGTACTTTACTAGATATGGTGCGATCTATGATGTCTCTTACTGATTTACCGCTATCGTTTTGGGGTTATGCTCTAGAGACGGCCGTATTCACGTTAAATAGGGCACCATCAAAATCCGTTGAGACGACGCCTTATGAACTGTGGTTTGGCAAGAAACCAAAGTTGTCGGTTCTAAAAGTTTGGGGTTGCGATGCTTATGTGAAAAAGCTTCAACCTGATAAGCTCAAACCCAAATCGGAGAAATGTGTCTTCATAGGATATCCAAAGGAAACTATTGGATACACATTCTATCACAGATCCGAAGGAAAAACCTTTGTTGCTAAATTCGGAAACTTTCTAGAGAAGGAGTTTCTCTCGAAAGAAGTGAGTGGGAGGAAAGTAGAACTTGATGAGGTAACTGTACTTGGTCCCTTATTGAAAGTAGTACATCATAGAAACCAGTTTCTGTGACACCTACACCAATAAGTGAGGAAGCTAATGATGATGATCATGAAGCTTCAGAACAAGATACTACTGAACCTCGTAGATCAACCAGAGTAAGATCCGCACCAGAATGGTACGATTATCCTGTTCTGGAAGTCATGCTACTAGATCATGATGAACCTATGAACTATGGAGCAGCGATGATGAGCCCAGATTCCGCAAAATGGCTTGAAGCCATGAAATCTGAGATGGGATCCATGTATGAGAACAAAGTATGGACTTTGGTTGACTTGCCCAATGATCGGCAAGCAATTGAGAATAAATGGATCTTTAAGAAGAAGACTGACGCTGACGGTAATGTTACTGTCTACAAAGCTCGACTTGTCGCAAAAGGTTTTTGACAAGTTCAAGGGATTGACTACAATGAGACCTTCTCACCCGTAGCGATGCTTAAGTCTGTCCGAATCATGTTAGCAATTGCCACATTTTATGATTATGAAATTTGGCAGATGGATGTCAAAACTGCATTCCTGAATGGATTTCTGCAAGAAGAGTTGTATATGATGCAACCGGAAGGTTTTGTCGATCCAAAGGGAGCTAACAAAGTGTGCAAGCTCTAGCGATCCATTTCTGGACTGGTGCAAGCCTCTCGGAGTTGGAATAAACGCTTTGATAGTGTGATCAAAGCATTTGGTTTTGTACATACTTTTGGAGAAGCCTGTATTTACAAGAAAGTGAGTGGGAGCTCTGTAGCATTTCTGATATTATATGTAGATGACATATTGCTAATCAGAAATGATATAGAATTTCTGGATAGCATAAAGGGATACTTGAATAAGAGTTTTTCAATCAAAGACCTCGGTGAAGCTGCTTACATATTGGGCATTAAGATCTATAGAGATAGATCAAGACGCTTAATTGGACTTTCACAAAGCACATACCTTGACAAAGTTTTGAAGAAGTTCAAAATGGATCAAGCAAAGAAAGGATTCTTGCCTGTGTTACAAGGTGTGAAATTGAGTAAGACTCAATCCCCGACCAATGCAGAAGATAGAGAGAAAATGAAAGATGTTCCCTATGCTTCAGCCATAGGCTCTATCATGTATGCAATGCTGTGTACCAGACCTGATGTGTGTCTTGCTATAAGTCTAGCAGGGAGGTACCAAAGTAATCCAGGAGTGGATCACTGGACAGCGGTCAAGAACATCCTGAAATACCTGAAAAGGACTAAGGATATGTTTCTCATATATGGAGGTGACAAAGAGCTCATCGTAAATGGTTACGTTGATGCAAGCTTTGACACTGATCCGGACGATTCTAAATCACAAACCGGATACGTGTTTACATTAAACGGTGGAGCTGTCAGTTGGTGCAGTTCTAAACAAAGCGTTGTGGCGGGATCTACATGTGAAGCAGAGTACATAGCTGCTTTGGAAGCAGTAAACGAAGGAGTCTGGATGAAGGAGTTCATATCTGATCTAGGTGTCATACCTAGTGCATCGGGTCCAATGAAAATCTTTTGTGACAATACTGGTGCAATTGCCTTGGCAA
Organism: Triticum dicoccoides; assembly: GCF_002162155.2. Taxonomy (NCBI): domain Eukaryota; kingdom Viridiplantae; phylum Streptophyta; class Magnoliopsida; order Poales; family Poaceae; genus Triticum; species Triticum dicoccoides. The sequence goes on from NC_041386.1 coordinate 633,053,452, forward strand.
AGGAATCCAGATTTCACAAGAGAACCAAGCACATCAAGAGACGCTTCAATTCCATCCGGGGTCTAGTCCAGGTGGGAGACATAGAGAGTTGCAAGATACATACGGGTCTGAATGTAGCAGACCCGTTGACTAAGCCTCTTCCACGAGCAAAACATGATCAGCACCAAAGCTCCATGGGTGTTAGAATCATTACAGTGTAATCTAGATTATTGACTCTAGTGCAAGTGGGAGACTGAAGGAAATATGCCCTAGAGGCAATAATAATGTTGTTATTTTATTTCCTTATATCATGATAAATGTTTATTATTCATGCTAGAATTGTATTATCCGGAAACATAATACTTGTGTGAATACATAGACAAACTAAACGTCACTAGTATGCCTCTACTTGACTAGCTCATTAATCAAAGATGGTTATGTTTCCTAACCATAGACATGTGTTGTCATCTGATCAATGGGATCACATTATTAGAAGAATGATGTGATTGACATGACCCATTCCATTAGCTTAGCACCCGATCGTTTAGTATGTTGCTATTGCTTTCTTCATGACTTATACATGTTCCTATGACTATGAGATTATGCAACTCCCGTTTTCCGGAGGAACACTTTGTGTGCTACCAAACGTCACAACGTAACTGGGTGATTATAAAGGAGCTCTACAGGTGTCTCCAAAGGTAAATGTTGGGTTGGCGTATTTCGAGATTAGGATTTGTCACTTCGATTGTCGGAGAGGTATCTCTGGGCCCTCTCGGTAATGCACATCACATAATCCTTGCAAGCATTGCAACTAATGAGTTGGTTGCGAGATGATGTATTACGAAACGAGTAAAGAGACTTGCCGGTAACGAGATTGAACTAGGTATTGAGATACCGACGATCGAATCTCAGGCAAGTAACATACCGATGACAAAGGGAACAACGTATGTTGTTATGCGGTCTGACCGATAAATATCTTTGTAGAATATGTGGGAGCCAATATGAGCATCCAGGTTCCGCTATTGGTTATTTACTGGAGACATGTCTCGGTCATGTCTACATTGTTCTCAAACCCGTAGGGTCCGCACGCTTAAGGTTTCGATGACAATTATATTATGAGTTTTGATGTACCGAAGTTAGTTCGGAGTCCCGGATGTGATCACGGACATAACGAGGAGTCTCGAAATAGTCGAGACATAAAGATTGATATATTGGACGGCTATATTCGGACACCGGAAGTGTTCCGGGTGATTTCGGAGAAAACCGGATCGCCGGAGGGTTACCGGAACCCTACCGGGAGTAGTAATGGGCCATATGGGCCTTAGTGGAGAGAGAGAAGGGCGCCAGGGTGGGCCGCGCGCCTCCTCCCCCCCTTGGTCTGAATTGGACTAGGAGAGGGGGGCGGCGCCCTCCTTTCCTTCTCCCTCCCCACTTCTTTCACTCCTACTAGGAGGAGGACTCCTCCTGGCGTGCCTATAGGGGCCGGCCGGCCTCCTCCCCTTGCTCCTTTATATAAAGGGGCAGGGGGCACCCCTAGACACACAACTTGATCCACGTGATCATTTTCTTAGCCGTGTGCGGTGCCCCCTTCCACCATAATCCTTGATAATATTGTAGCGGTGCTTAGGCGAAGCCCTGCAACGATAGAACATCAAGATCATCACCACGCCGTCGTGCTGACGGAACTCTTCCCCGATGCTTTGCTGGATCGGAGTCCGGGGATCGTCATCGAGCTGAACGTGTGCTAAAACTCGGAGGTGCCGTAGTTTCGGTGCTTGATTGGTCGGGCCGTGAAGACGTACGACTACATCAACCGCATTGTGCTAACGCTTCCGCTGTCGGTCCACAAGGGTACGTAGATCACACTCTCCCCTCGTTGGTATGCATCACCATGATCTTGCGTGTGCGTAGGAATTTTTTTTGAAATTACTACGTTACCCAACAACTTACACATGTGCGCCTTTCAGCAGGACTCCAACACTTATAGCCTCGCTGCCCTGCAGGATATCCAACAAATATGCATTTTACAGCTCGTGGATCCAGCTTTTCCACTGCTGGTCTGTGATCTCTAACGAAGCAGGTGCACCCAAATAACTTCGGAGGAACTGAGAATTTGTTCTCCCCAAATAGCATCTCACATGGGGACTTCATACCAAGCATTTTTGAAGGCATCCGGTTGATCAGGAACGTTACAGTCATGACAGCTTCACTCCACAAGAATTTTGGCACATTCATGGTGAACATAAGTGATCGAGCCACTTCTAAAATGTGTCGGTTTTTCCTTTCTGCAACACCATTCTGAGCAGGGGTATCTGGACATGATGTTTGGTGCATTATGCCTTGTGCTGACAGGAAACCTCCAAATTGCTTGTTTACATATTCAGTTCCATTGTCAGATCTGATCACCTGCACCTGCACATTAAATTGGTTTCACACATAGGCATAAAACTCCTGAAAACATTGGAATACCTCATCTTTATGTCGCATGAGGTACACCCAAGTCATGCGAGTGTGGCAGTCTATAAATGTCACAAAATATTTCATTCCACTAACAGAAACAACAGTACATGTCCACACATCAGAGTGAATCAGCATAAACGGGGATATACTCCTTAGCCCCTTACTCAAATATGAGATTCTTGTGTGCTTTGCATATTCACATGCATCACACACAAGCTTACTCTTGTCTACTCCACGCATTACATCAGGAAACATCTTACTCATCTTATCAAAAGCCATATGCCCCATGCGACAGTGATGGATCATCGCCATTGTCTCACTTACTCCAACTAGTACATCCAAAATAGGACTAGCACCAGACCTAGACACATCACGATCCATATACCACAATCCACTACGCCTAGTTCCTGTCCCAAGTTTCCTTCCAGTCATCCTCTCCTGAATCAAACATATTTTCTTATCAAGAGTTATTCGGCAATCTATCTGATCAATCAAAGCACTTAGAGAAAGCAAGTTCACAGGAAAAGCTGGAACATGTAATACATCAGATAATTTAATAGTGGGTGTACATTGAACTGATCCAACTCCTTTAATCGGTTGTGAGGTGCCATCAGCAGTTTGTATTGCTTCACAATGTGTAATTGGGTACTGAGTATATGATTCAAACTCAGTTGAGGTACCCGCAACATGCTTGGATGCTCCAGAATCTAATATCTAATCTGGAAGGAAATCATGTGTGGATATAGATGCATTTGCAAAGTTACCTTCCCCTGTGTAGACAAAGTGGGCAAAGTTCCCAAAGGTGTTGTCCTCCTGGCTTCTACTCTTCGACTCCCCTTGAGAGGTTGTTGACGTCCCTTCTTCTTGCGTTGCCAAGTTAGTCAAGTTTGCTTTGAAGCCACTGGAATAATTTGAACCCCTCGAGTTACCTCTGCCTCTAACTCCCCGGTATCCACCTCGGCCGTAACCTCTTCCCCTACCATGTATTTCTCTGTGTTGTATTGTGCAATTGATGCTTATGTGACCTTTCTCTCCACAGTTGAAGCACTCTCTTGTCTCCTTCCATTCAGACACAGTAAATGCTGAGCGAGATGCATTCGCTTCTCCAGTCCTGATCAACTTCAACCAGACCTCCTCCTGTGCCATTGCTGCAACTGCCTCCTCAAGCGAGGGGAGCTTTGGCTGATGAAACAACCCAGCACGCCTTCCTTCAAATTATGAGCTAAGTCCCTTCAAGAATTTCATCACTCTCCTACGCTCTACCCACTTCTTAGTAGCAACTATACATTCTGAATGTGGTAACTCTAGTGGATCATAGTGGTCTAAGTCAGCCCACAAATGCTGCAATTCTGCTACATACTCCATCACCGACTTATCGCCTTGTTTTAGCTCATTTACTCTATCCTCAATCTGCGCCATAAGCATTATGTTCCCTTTCCCGGAGTACAATGTTTCCAGGGTTTTCCATACCTCTGCTGCATGGGGAAGAGTCTCCACGGCTGCTGCAATGGATGGGGTCAAGGAGTTCAGCAGCCATGCCACCACCAGAGAGTCAATGACACTCCACTTCTTCCACTCTTCACTTGCCCTGTTCGCCGGTTCATCTACTTCCCCTCTGACATAGCCTTCCAGCCCCTTTGTCCTCAATATTAGCAATGCCCTTCTGGACCAGCTTAGGTAGTTTGTGACCCCTTCCATCTTGATTTCATTTGGCATCAGTTCTATTTTCTGTATCACCTCAGGCTGAGGAACAAGCGCACCTGAGGAAGCCACACCCTCCGCCTTGACAGTGATGAGCTCAGCTAGCTTCTCCAATGCCTTTACCAACCCCTGGTTGTCCCCCATCTTTCCAATCTTGAATCACACCACTAGCAACCTCCAGCAACCACTGCTCCCCACTTTCACCTCTCTACTACCTCCTCCCCTCAGATCTGGGATTCCACCTCTCCTTCTTCCACACAAGCCTTCTCCTCTCAGACAATCGCCAGCAAGCACAACCAGCCAACCACCATCACCACTGTTGGGGTTGGGAACCCAAGCTCTGACACCATGTAGAATCAGGGGAGAGAGGGGTGGCGGCTGGGATAGAAAGATGGCCTGGTATTGTATTCTATTGGAGTTAGGGTTTCCTGTACAAGGGGGCAGCACATATATAGGCTGCAGGGTTACATGGGCCACATGGGACACATGGGCCACATGGGCCATAAGCACACACACACACACACACACACACACACACACACACACACACACTGAAATACAGATAAGACATAGCCCAACAAAGAGGTATGGCTTCGAGCGCACCAACCACCAGATACTATGGCGTGCCGATCAAGGTCATAAGCTAATGTGTCCCGGTCAAGATCATAACCTGATGCACTCGAGGATTGAATGATAGTTCGATGTGCGGAAATTCGCAGGGGTACGTAAGTGCGGGGGCACTCACCCGCAAAGCCCTACCGCCCGCTCGATTTGCCTCATGATTCACGAAGTAGTTGTTCGCACGAGGGCATAGTAAAAAAAAAATCCCTCAAAAGGCTTTAAGTTTCAACAATTAAGCTTATGGTTTTTGCATCTAAAAATGACCAATTTCAGCAAGTTTAAGAGATATATTTTTAAGCAGTTTTTTCTATCGGTTGTCATGGAGATTTTCGTGCATCCAGTTCCAAAGTAATTTTAAGCAATTTTTTCGATCATAGACACAAAATAACTGATATTTATCGGTCGCTAGTCTAAGTTTCAACACTGAAACTTTACTTTTTTTAAAGTCGTCAAAATATATTCAAAATGGATCTTATATCAAAGCGCTGATCACAAGAAACACGAATATGAAAACAAATCTTTCTTTGGAATTTTCATTTAAAGCATATAGAACTTTGAAAATCGGAAGCAAAAATAAAAAACCGGCACCAGGGACCTGAGCGCCCCTGCACTTGGGTGCCGCAAATCCTTGCCCGTTTGATGTGTGCTTGATCAAGTGAGAGTTGCTCGAGACAATATGACACTAAAACTCTATCGCGAATACGCGAAACACTTGCGTATCATTGTATTGATCATAGGAGAAGATTTGACAAAGACATCACAGAGATAGCCTTGATGCCGTACATAGGTGTAGCAATGGGGTCACCGGGAATATGTGATGTCTCCTTTTCATCAATAGTCAAAATAGCATGACTGATTGTGGTTCAATGTCTCAATGGTCCGTTCCGGCTTGGACCCAATGCTGGAGATCTAAACTTGTCAGATTGAGAGATCAAAGTCTGCTTAAGAAGAACTCTGAAAAACAAATTCGGGCATGTCACGTGCATGTGTGTGTGTGTGTGTGTGTGTGTCCGCGCGCGCGCGTGTGATTGAGAGATCAAAGTCTGCTTAAGAAAAACTCTAAAAAACAAATTCGGGCATGTCGCGTGCGTGCGTGTGTGTGTGTGTCCGCGCGCATGTGTGAGAGTGCGCGCGCCCCAATTCAACCTTCTTCCATGATGGGAAGCTTCTACTGTCAGTTGTGTTGATGGTCTTAAACTGGTCATCTCACGGTGACGTCATGAAAGTGTGTTGTTGCACACTACTGTGTAAGGAAAATTTGCAGGAATGGTTAGATTTTGCTGAGAAACAGTTTCTCTTTCTCTCTCCCATCTGCGGTGGCTAGGTCACTCATCCCCTTCAAGCTTTGTCGGCGAGCCCGTGGATCCACCTTCCCTTTGCCTGCCGTTCAAACGACCTGTGGCGGGGAGGAGAATCCCAGTGCCGCGTCTCCAGCTAGTAGTTTAGGTTAGGTTTTTTTTTCTTGCAAGAGCGGTGTTCTGGTGGATGGCAATGCTTCATTTTTGAGTTGGTCTTCTGGGCTTCGATTCTCCTCGAGTTCGTCCATTGAGACGAAGTCTACTGAGCTCCGGCTTAGATTCCTGTTGTCTCCTTGTGGCGACCAAATTAGGATTTCCCGCTGTGCGTGCGTGATGGCGAGATTTGACGCCAGACGCTTCAGATTGATTCAAGGGTTCAATGATGACAATTGCGGCTCTGGAGCACTACTCTTTAGGGGCATGTGCACGAAGACTTCGCGGCTGTCACGGAAAGGTCTAGCCATCTCGGGAAGGAGAGCGGCATGTCAACGGCTCAGTTTTGGCGGTGATGCAGGGTTCTCTATGTAACTTTTATTAGAACTTTTAAGTGCTTCATACGTATAAACATTTATACTAATAGATTTGGGTCATTTTTCACACAAAAGAAGAAGAGATACATGCCGAGTGAGAACCTCACAAGATCTGCAGAGGCTAATATAGCAGTCCCTGCTAGTGTTGGTCAGGTCGAGGAAATCAATCCATTCGTGGTCTTCAATTTCTTTTATTTCCCACAGCTGGTATTAGTTCTGGGTTCCTCTAGTTCCTTACAGTGATGATGCAACCAAATGCTCATGGTAGGTCTTGAAGGAAAAAAAGTCAGAAGAAACTTCATGGACACGGGACATACTTATGTGGTCTCACGCTCCAGCTACGGTGACATCTCTGATCTGAAGAATTCTTGGTTGGAAGCTAGCTAAGCTCTCAGATCGGGTGTTTCTGCCGGGCGCAAACACACAATTCAGAGCAGAGATGAATAATTCAGAGCAAAGAGATGGTAAAAAAAAAGTCAAAGCAAAGAGCCAAAGACGCATAATTCAGACAAACAAACGCACAATTGAATCCGAAACTCCCCTCGCTGGCCGAAATTCAGCATTCTCGTCTGGCCCGGAAGCGAAAGAATGCAAGAGGCAGCATGGTTTTCATGGGCTTTCTTGAATCATCAACAGACGGAGACGGCCGAAGAGAATTCAAAGAGAAACAAATGCACAAAAATCCCCATGAGGCCTCTCAAATCTGCAAGCTGCTCGCCCGTGTTAAAGTGTATAATGTAAAACGTATGTACGGTACATGTATAAACCGTACATACGAGTAGATAAGGGATTGAGGTTGCCTTGTAATCCGGTTGTTAGGGTTGTTGCAGATGATCTCGTATATCTCTTGTATAGATCATTACTTGGAGATCAATCTAGCAACTACCTGACAACTAACCCTGTAATCTTTGTGCCTATATAAACACGCAGCGCATCCCTGCTAAGGCATACGCTTCACGCTATTTTACATGGTATTCAGAGCCATTCTCCTCTAGCACATCCTCTCTGCGCCGCCATGGCTTCCACGAGCACCGCTGCCCTGTGTTTTGATTTTCGGTTTGAGCTTTTTTTCGCCCTAGGCCGAGATGGCCGAATTTCGGCCATTTTCAAAAATTTCGGCTGAAATTTGACCAAAATTTGACTGCAATTTGATTTAAATTTGACCAAAATTTCCCAAATTTGAGCAATTTCGACCTAAATATACTTTTCGCCTCAGGCCGAGATGGCCGAAATTCGGCCGAAATCCACTTTTTGCTGCCGAAAATCAAAACACAGTCGCTGCCGCCGCCGCATCCGTCCTCATCCCCATAGCCGAAAAACTCCATCGCTCCAACTTCAATGTCTGGCGTGCGCAAGCCCTAGCCACCATCCGCGGCGCCCAGCTAGTCTCCTACCTCGATCCAGAGAGGGAGATCCCGGCGCCTAAGCTTGCCGACAAGGACGGCAAGCCTACTAACGTGCCCAAACCCGGCCTATGAGATCGATAGGGCACGAGATTTTCAGGTTCTAAGCTTTTTGTTGAATTCCATCTCACCCCTTGTGATGGTTCAGATTGCAAACTGCATCACGGCGTCAGCAGCATGGACTGCAATCACGGAGATATTCATCTCCCAGACGCAGGCGTCCATCGTCAACACGAGGATCACCCTCTCCACCACCAAGAAGGGGACTTCCACCATCGCCGAGTACCTTGGCCGCATGAAGGCCCTTGGCGATGAGATGGCTGCCATCGGCAAGCCGCTCACCGACGACGACATGGTGTCGTACATCCTCGCCGGACTCGACTTCGACTACATGTCCTTCGTCTCCTCCGTCTGCGCCAGGACCGTCCCCATCAAGCCCAACGAGCTCTACTCCCAGCTGATCAGCTTCGAGAGTCACCTCGCCATGTTCGAGGGAAACTCATCATCATCCCACTCCTTCGCCAACGCCGCCTCTCACGGCGGCCGTGGTGGCTTCACTCGTGGAGGCCACGGCAGGAACGGAGGTGGCTATGGCCATGCTAGTGGCCGTGGCAATGGAGGCAACGGCGGCCGTGGCAACGCCAATGGTCACGATGGCCGTGGCCATGCAGGAGGAGGTGACCCCGACGATCTCCCGGAGGTCTTCTGTCAGATCTGCAAGAAGCCAAACCACACGGCTATCGAGTGCTACCGGCGCTTTGACATCGCATTCACCAAGGAGAAGAGTGCAAGCGCCATGTCCAACTCATCCTATGGCGTCGCCACCAACTGGTACATCGACACTGGCGCCACCGACCACATCACCGGCGAGCTGGACAAACTCACCATGAGGGAGAGGTACAATGGCCATGACTAAGTGAACATGCGCAACGGATCAGGTATGAAAATTACTCATGTTGGTCAAGCTTATGTTCGTACTCCCACTCGCAATCTGCATCTAAAAGACGTCCTTTATTCTCCTAAAGCCACAAAAAATCTTGTTTCTGCCCATCGTATGTCTCAAGATAACCATGTGTTTCTTGGAACTCACCCTCGCTCATTTTTCATCAAGGACAAGGCAACGAGGAGCACCCTCCTCCAAGGCAGGTGTAGAGCCGGTCTCTATCCCCTATCATCAGCTTCTTTACATCCGGGCAGGCAAGCTTTTGGCGCCACCAAGATATCTCCTTCAAGGTGGCACACTAGATTAGGTCATCCGTCTTTGCAAATTGTCCAGCATGTTCTTAGCCAGAATAAAATTCCTTTTTCCAATCAAGAATTGAATAAAGAAGGACTGTGTGATGCATGCCAAAAAGGCAAAAGTCACCAGCTCCCGTATCCGAATTCTAGTAGCACTTCGAATGCTCCTTTAGAGCTCATTTTCTCTGATGTATGGGGTCCTGCCCGTGATTCTATAAATAAGAAAAACTATTATGTGAGTTTTATCGATGATTACAACAAGTTCACCTGGATATTTCTTCTCAAACATAGATCTGAAGTTTTAAAGTATTTCATGAATTTCAAGCACTTGTCGAGAGACTCTTTGATCGTAAAATCATCACCATGCAAACAGACTGGGGTGGTGAGTATGAGCGTTTGAACTCCTTCTTTCGCCAAATTGGCATCACACACCACGTTTCTTGCCCACACGCTAACCAGCAAAACGGCTCTGCTGAGAGAAAACATCACCACATCGTCTAAGTTGGTCTCTCCCTCCTAGCACATGCGTCCATGCCCTTGAAATTCTGGGATGAAGCATTCATTGCTGCCACATACTTGATCAACCATACTCCCACCAAACTAATAAACCTTGAAACACCTTTGGAAAAACTTTTTCATGACAAACCAAACTACAATGCTCTTCGCACCTTTGGCTGTGCTTGCTGGCCTAATCTTCGTCCTTTCAATTCTCAAAAGTTAGAATTCCGATCAAAGAAATGTGTGTTTCTCGGTTATAGCAACCTTCACAAAGGTTTCAAATGCCTAGATATCGCCGTTGGACGCGTCTACATCTCCCGTGACATTGTGTTTGACGAAACAATTTTTCCGTTTGCTGCTCTAAATCCAAACGCCGGCGCCCTCATTAGATCTGAAGTTCTTCTTCTCTCTGAAAATACCTTGCTTACTTCTGTTGATCAGGGGGACGAACATCTAGCTAATGATCCTTCGGGTAATTTTCATGCAAATCCTGCTATAAGTTTTGGTGGAAATCCTGTTTTGGGTCATGATTTTATGCAGCAGCAAGAGACAAACACAGGACATGAGGCGGATTCAGGTGCTGGGCCAGATCCTGACGGCAGCGATCCCGAAGGCGATCCGTCCTCGCCTGACTCGCCATGCAGCGGCGCCGTATCCGCCTCAGGGCCAGGCGGGCCATCGTCAGGCGGCCATGCGTCCTCCCGCGGTCCCGGGGGCGACCAAACGACGTCTCGTGGATGGCCCCACACTGGTGACGGGCCATCGGCTCCGACGCGTCCGACCGGGTGGTCCCTCGACTCCGCCGACCAACCAACTGGGCCTCGACAAGTGGCCCAGCCCGACACAGACGCGGGAACGGGCGCGGGCGCGCCGCTGCATGGCCCCGACAACATCCGCCTTGGATCGGGCATCACTGGATTGCGTGCTGCCTCGGACTCTGCCGGATCCTCTACGCCACGGAATTCTGCTACAGCTCCTGTGCCAGTGCCGAGAACACGATCACAACATGGAGTCTCCAAACCAAAAATTCGTACTGATGGTACGGTCAGGTATGACAAGCATTTTGGTGGTCTTGCTGTCACGGGTGAACCCAATAATCTAAGTGAGGCTTTTGAAAGTAAAAACTGGAAAAATGCTATGGATGAGGAATATAATGTTCTTGTTCAAAATAGGACTTGGCACTTAGTCCCTCCAGCACGGAGGAGAAATATCATTGATTGTAAATGGGTTTATAGAACTAAACGGAGAGCTAATGGACAGATAGACAGGTACAAGGCTAGACTGGTAGCAAAGGGTTTCAAACAAAGACGTGGTATAGATTATGAGGATACAATTAGCCCTGTTGTTAAAGCAACTACTGTCAGACTTGTTCTCTCTGTTGCAGTATCAAACAGTTGGAGTCTTCGTTAATTGGATGTGCAGAATGTGTTCCTTCTTGGAGTTCTAGAGGAGGAAGTTTACATGAAACAACCACCTGGGTATGAGGTAAAAGGCAAGCAACATCATGTGTGCAAACTTGATAAAGCACTATATGGTTTAAAACAAGCACCTAGAGCATGGTACTCTAGGTTAAGTGAAAAACTTTGAAGGCTTGGATTTCGACCCTCAAAGGTAGATACATCTCTCTTCTTCTATAAAAGAGGCAAAGTAATCATTTTCATGTTGGTATATGTCGATGACATAATTGTGGCTAGCTCATCACAGGAAGCAACTAATGCACAATTAGAAGATCTAAAGAAGGATTTTCTCTAAAAGATCTTGGTGACTTGCATTATTTCTTGGGCATAGAAGTAAAGAAGGTAACAGATGGTATACTTCTAGGTCAAGAAAAATATGTGTCAGACATACTGAAGAGATCAGGTATGATGAATTGTAAGATTTCAAAGATGCCTCTTTCAACCATTGAAAAATTGTCTAAAGAAGAAGGTGAGCCTTTGGGAGCCGAAGGAGCTACAAATTATAGAAATGCTGTAGGTGCTCTGCAATACTTAACACTTACAAAACCTGATATATGTTTTCTTGTCAACAAAGTATGCCAGTTTTTGCATGCTCCTACTCTTCGGCATTGGACTGCAGTTAAAAGGATTCTGAGATATCTCAGAGGTACTATGAGTACAGGGTTAAATTTCACAAAATCAACCTCAACTTTGGTAAGTGCCTTCTCTGATGCAGATTGGGCAGGCTGTCCTGATGACAGAAGGTCTACAGGAGGTTTTGCAGTTTTCTTTGGACCAAATCTTATATCCTGGAGTGGAAGGAAGCAAGCAACTGTGTCAAGATCTAGCACCGAAGCTGAATACAAAGCTTTGGCTAATGCTACAGCCGAGTTGATATGGGTTCCGGCTCTGCTTAATGAACTTGGCATAAAACACTCTTCTGTTGCACGCCTATGGTGTGATAACATTGGTGCTACTTATTTGTCAGCAAATTCAGTATTCCATGCAAGGACAAAACATATTGAGGTTGATTATCATTATGTTCATGAAAGAGTAGCTAAGAAGCTACTAGACATATGGTTCATTCCTACGAATGATCAGGCCAGATGGTTTTACCAAGGCCTTGTCATGGAGCAAGTTGCAAGAGTTTAAGAACTATCTCAACTTGGTGAAGTTGTGATTGAGGGGGCGTGTTAAAATATATAATGTAAAACATATGTACGGTACATGTATAAACCGTGAGTAGATAAGGGATTGGCGTTGCATTGTAATCCGGTTGTTAGGGTTGTTGCAGATGATCTCGTATATCTCTTATATAGATCATTACTTGGAGAACAATCTAGCAACTACCTGACAACTAACCCTGTAATCTTTGTGCCTATATAAACACGCAGCGCGTCCCTGCTAAGGCATACACTTCACGCTATTTTACAGCCCGGAGTTCCACGGACACTACTGCAGCACGCACAGAAGACGTGCAGAGCGCACTGGCGGACAGGCTTTGTCTCGCACCAACCGCTCCTGCATTGCTCTGTTCTTTGGTGAAGGAGCGGCTCAGTGAATTGGACGCATTGCACGTATTCCCCACGCCTCCCATTGCCACAACTATGTAGGTCAAGTTTTAGCGTCACACTGTCCAGACTACGAAGCAACTCTAACCCAAAGCACAAGTTGAACTATCAATTCGATACTCAAGTGCAGCAATCGTTGGAACGTATTTATAGAAAGAGAATGGGTAGCACCGTGAAGTAATTGTAGTGTCCTTCACACATTCGTTGCATCACTAGATGGTACTAGTACTTTATAGCTAGATAATTTTACCGCCCGGTTCACTCCAGAAGATATGCATAGTACGGTTGAACTTCTGCATACACCAATCAAAAAGTTAGAATAAAGGTAACGTATATATAGTTGTTGTTTCCTTGGAACAACTGTTTTCTTTCCTCACGGTACAGCCTGTTTGCATTCTTTTAAGAACATTCTCATATATCTTTTTGTTGTAAAACGATCATTGATACATGTGGACAACTATATATAAACTTAAGAGACTGGTAAGCGACCCTGAATGTTAAACACATGCCTGGAAGTTAAAAGGATTGGAGATTCGAAGGTGAGGGCCCACTTACGGAGGATTCGAAAATGCAATACATTCTCCATTCAAGTTTAGAAGTTCACTCGAATTTTGAGCCCCAAATTGATTAGAAATCTGACTAACATATTTCTCCAATATAATAGTACTTTTATTTGTCAAAATTTAAGTCAAAATTAAGCTCAAAATTGGAAGAGAAATTATAAACTCAAACAGGTGAAGTAAGTATCATGATTTGTTCACATACATGTACCTTTCCCTTCAACGTGTCAGACTTGTAGCATCAAAGCCAATATCCTTACCAAATTATAGTGCATATTAAAGTTGAGGATTCTTGATCAAAAAAATGAAATTATAGGTCGAACCTAACCAAAGGCCCACATGAATGGTTTATGAGGCACGTGAAGGCGCACCCCAGCTATCGGTAACCTAACAAGTTATGATCTCCTGCACAGTGGTGAACCTATAGCAAATTGTTAAAGCCTGGGCACAGCACAGGTAAAAAATACTTCAATTTGAGCTACCAAGAATCACAAGTATCACATATTTAGGTAAAAGTAAGGAGAACTATTACATGCACTAATATAAGGAGAAATCTTCACAACTCTAAAATTTGAACAGGTCCAACTAGAAATGGGCACGATCAGCATTTACTGCAGAATTTCTGTAAACTTACGAAGAATAGCTCATGTAGTTGCCGCGTGCCACTGATGGTCCTCGCCATCTCTGGTCTGATGTTGCTGCCTTGTGATTCTGACCTTACGATCTCCCTGCCGCCACCGGTCGTCAGCGCTCCATCTTCTAGCTAGGGCATGGAGGCGTGCAGTATGTTGCGTGTGCATTTGCAAGTGGCCACCTCGCATAGATGAGCATGCTCGAGAATGTGACAAGCGATCGATCCATTTCCTTCAGGTTTCCATTTATGCATTCAGGAGCCTGTGGCTAATTATTACCCAACAATTGAAGTTGGTAAATGGGCCGATGGCTATCGCTGAAACTGTCGAAAACTACAATCTGTACCGATGGTCCTCGCCATCTCTGGTCTGATGTTGCTGCCTTGTGACTAAGCCCAAAATGATAGGAAACGGCCTAGCTTTACCAGTTAAGTAATCCCACCTCCAGAGAACTATGCTAAGATTCATGTTGATGCAGGTGTTCGAGCACAAAGGGCGGGAACAACAGCCGCGGTTTTCTGGGACAGTCATGGCAACTTCTTGGGTAGCTCTGCATTGTTGATTGGTGGAGTCGGCGATCCTGCCACCCTAGAAGTGATTGCTTTCCGTGAGGCCCTCGCTCTTGCGGAAGATCTTCATCTAAGTCACTTTATCATGGCATCTGATTGTAAGCAAGTGGTGGGCAGCCGGGGCCATATGGAGCAATCATAAGCGAAATCAGATCTAGATCAACTATTTTTTCTTGTAACTTCACTTTTGAAGAAAAAAAAACTTTTGAAGGGCATGCTGTAAATTACGAAGCTCATAGTTTAGCAAAGTTTGCTACTACTTTAGCTCAGGGGCGTCATGTATGGCTTGGCCAGCCGCATAACCCAGTTTGTATCCCACTGTCTCTGGAATTTGATCAATAAAAAGTGGCTTTTCCCCTAAAAAAGTTAAGTAATCCCACGTTATTTTTCAGTACAGATTGTAGTTTTCGACAGTTTCAGCGATTTCAACAGCTCCGGAAGCTTGCTGTAGTTGAGATTAGCGGGACATCGAGCCCGGGCATGTGCTCAGGGTGCCCTGACGGTAAAGTCGCCCCTGCCCCCGCACTAGGTCCAAGTCGCACCGGACCACCTGCATCTTGAACCACAGTCAGGCATGCTATTCGGCTATATTTCGGTAGGACGGACAATTGCACATATTCCTCGTGCCTCTCATTGCTATACAAACACGACATCATGCTTTGACGCCACACTGACCCGAGCAGCTCTCACCCAAGCACACAATGAACTACCAACTCAGTCCTCAAGTGTAGCAGCCGTGGGAAGTCTCGTATTTATAGGAGGAAAAAAATATGAGACTTTACACACGTTCATTAGGTCGTGGTACTTGTACTTTAAAGTTGGGAAAAAAAATAGATCATAGGGAGGACTAAAAAAGTTGCACAGAAACAAAATCTAAATGGGGAATCAAAAGACAGGCCACACAAAAGTTCGACCCAGGGTACTAAAAACATAAACAGACTCCAGGGAAGAAGTGAAACAAAGCTCATTACAATACAACAGAATCATGGAGCATCCACCAGGAGCTTGCACTCAGCTACCAAAGCTGAGAAGACAGTCTTGGACTTCTTCAACGGCGATTGGTTTGGAGAGTGCATTGCTCCAGCAGGGTGATGGGACTGAGTGTAGTGAGCTTTGGATCCCAGCAAGGAAGGTCATGTGGATAGTGGAGGAGAAGCAGGAGGAGAGGCTGACTCCCCAACAGCATAGCACCTGACAAGGACAACTTAGTGAGCAGGACATGATACAGAGCACCTGCAGTGCAATTTCTCAGTTCACTCATCCCACCACCATCAAAGGATGAGGGTGGCCTGATTAGAGAGGAGAGCATTTGTATAAAGGCCTCTACTTTTCTTAGGGGATGATATTTGGAAAGAATAAGCCATTTCTCAGTGTGACTAGGATCATCCATGAAAGCTATCGTCGGCTCCTCGCACCCCTGGAGCCCTCGCTGGACAAGTCACTGCAGTCGTGCATTGACCTCAAGTTGAACACTCTGACACCCATCTCATGTTCGGCATTGGGTTTTGGCCAAGGCACTAGTGGCATTGACCCTGCTGGCATTTCTCTTACTGGTAGGGTTATGTGTACGACCGTTTCTGATTCTTCTGAGCGTTTACTAATTACTGATTCCTCTGCTGCAAGCGTCAGAAAAAAAGCCATCCTTGATCCTGCGAAACTGAAACCCATTATGTGTTTGACAAAATGCTACTACACCGGCAGTGACCTGAAACTACCTGCACACCTGGGAATCGACTCCGTGTGCATCCTCAACTGCCGTCATGCGACGAGAAGGGGGCAACAGCAGTGGATTACTCAGATTACCATGGAATCTAGGCACTAAAGGAGTTGTAATACATTATCCCGTATAATTGGGCTACCCTATGCTACCAACTCTGTGAAGGTATCATTGCCATGGATACTGGATAGCATGATGCAATATAGAGAGCCAGTCAAGAGGTTGTGAGTTTGTGACAGAAGAACAGAATGGATATCTGTCATAAAACGGTCATATCGGTCATAAAACGGGAGCAGGGGAAGCGAGAAAGTTGTAGTCGGTGCATTCACTTGTCTGAAGACACAATATTTGTGCTGATTCAGAACTTTGATAAGCAATCGAACAATGGGCTAAAGGCTGGTTATGCATACATTATGAAGGATGCCTCGGAAACAGTTGATGTTGTCAGTTTTCTTGCATGGCTACAAGTCCCAGGCTCATCATGTGGCCAAGTTCTTCACTAGAAGAAAATGTAGAAAAAGCCACCATGCTAATGGCCAATGGGGATGGATTTACATGATCATGTTTGTGCATTCTACTGCAAACAACAGTATAAGAAGGTTTCTGCTCCTTAGCCTTATATATGTGAATTGTGAGTGGCACCACGGAAAAGCGTAGAGAAATAGAGGGTAGATCGAAAACCCTAAATTTCTAACAGAAGCCGCATACCAGAGACGGATGCGCCCGTGCTGGAGGTCTATTGTGGCTTTGCTGCAGTGCGCATGGCTGCGCCAGTGAGGTCGCAGGTGCTCAATTTCGATTTTTTAACATGACCTGTCAAGTGTCAACGAGTGAGTCCTGAAGTTCTACAGCTGAACAGTCAACGAGGCAAGTACAGAAAATTTCTTCAGCCACGCAACCAAAAAAGAAAGAAACTAAAGCATTTTGAAGATTGCTTCGCCCAAACCTATCTACATCATTCTTGATCCGAATTCTCGGCTTGCTTTAGCATTCTAGCAGCGGCGACGTCTCTGATCTGAAGCATTCTTGCTTGGAAGTGTGCTAAGCTCTTGGGTCGGGTTTTTTTGCTAGGCGTAAACCCACAATTCAGAGCAGAGAAAATACCAATACGAATTAAGATATTTATGTGGTTTGTCCACAAACAAGTGATCCTAACACTAGTAGAAAAAGGGTCAAATGTGCGACACATTAGTCCCGGTTTGTAACAGAACTGGCACTAATGTGTCCATTAGTGCCGGTTCCAACGGCTAGACGGGAGGAGCTCTTTAGTGCCGGTTCGTGGCGAACCTTTAGCACCGGTTCGTGCCACGAACCGGTACTAATGAAAGTGGTGGCAGAATGTAGTCAGAGTGGGGCCCCTCCAACACCTTTAGTACCGGTTCGGCACGAACCGGTACTAAAGGTCGTCCTATATAAACCCTTCGTCCACCAGCACTATGTTCTTCCCCCTTCCCCTCTCCCTCTCCTCTATTCTTCCCTTCTTCCTCTCGAGTTCATCACAAAATTTGCCCCAAATTTGTCAAGATTTGCAGGCCCTCATCCATTCAAATGATCACAAAGGTTAGCAACTTTGTCCTTTCATCTCTCATTGCTAGATTAGCTCTTGCATTGGTTTATATAGTGATTACTTGTGGGTTTTAGTAATTTGGGAGGAATTATATGTGGTAGTATTTGATTTATATGCAAATTGAGGTCAAAATAACACCTAGTTTGCATATGTAGGTGTGGTATAATTAGTGCCTTCTAAATCTCCGTCGTAACCACCGTCAATCGCCCGCACCGTCCCGTCGCCGGCACCACCTTGTGGTGAGCCTCTTGTTCATGAAATTTTATATAAAAATTGATGTTTGTGTGATTTGGATATACAGTTACTCGTATAATTATCTTACCCGTACGTTGTTTGTTATACATAATGCCATGGTTTTGATATCCGTTCCCGTCGGCCCTCGTCCTTGTTATGATTTGGATGTGGTATATTCTCTTTTAAAACTAGTTGCATTTCGTGTTTATGACAAATTATGCCCATCAAGTTGACATAGATATTTTTTTTAGGAGGTATGTGAACCGAAAATTCCAACCGACCCTATTGTCGAGAGGTTAAATTTAGTTGAAAGAGAAAACGAGTACTTGAAAGAAAAATTGAAAAGAATTGAGGGGGAGAAGATGGAATTGGAGTTGCATGTTGCCGATGTCATCGATTATCACAAGATCAAGATGGAGAAAATGCGCTTGAAGATTAGAAAGATTAGAAAATATGCCATCGATAGTGAGGCTTGGTATCATTATGCTGTTGGATCAATTATTACCTTAGTTGCGATCTTGATCTCATTTGTTGTTGCATTTAAATGCTTTAGCTAGAGAGTTATTTGTTTGTTGCATTTAAGTGTTGTATGAACTTTATGTATGAACTTATATTAATTCGATGTTTTTGGTGTTGTGTATTGAAGATGAGTCGACAATGGATGTACGATGACCGATGCTCTCCCGAGTTCATTAATGGTGTGCAAAATTTTCTGCTTGCGGCTGAGGAAAACAAGCGGGCGGATGGTTTTATGCCTTGTCCATGTGCTGTCTGTAAGAATGGTCAAAATTACTCTAAGTCAAGAATCATTCACGTCCACCTGTTTAAGTCCGGTTTCGTGCCCCACTATAATGTTTGGACCAAGCACGAAGAAAGAGGGGTTATGATGGAAGACAATGAAAAAGAAGAGGACGACGACAGCTATCCTGGCCATGGGTTCCCTGAATACGATGATACAACAATGGGGGCAGAAGCTGAGCCGGTAATGCGGGAAGAAGCTGAGCCGGCAATGCAGGAAGAAGCTGAAGAAGAGGCATCAGATGAGCCCGTTGATGATCTAGGTCGGGCCATTGCCGATGCAAAGAGAAACTGCACAAGTGATTTGGAGAAGAAGAAGTTGCAGCGCATGTTAGAGGATCACAAAAAATTGTTGTACTCGAATTGCGTAGGTGACAAGAAAAAGCTGGGCACCACACTAGAATTGCTGCAATGAAAGGCAGAGAATGGTGTATCTGACAAGGGATTTGGAAAGTTGCTAGTAATGATAAAGGATATGCTTCCAAAGGACAACGAATTGCCCGACAGTACGTACGAAGCAAAGAAGGCTGTCTGCCCTCTAGGGTTAGAGGTGCAGAAGATACATGCATACCCTAATGATTGCATCCTCTACCGCGGTGAGTACGAGGGTTTGAACGCTTGCCCGGTATGCGGTGCATTGCGCTATAAGATCAGGCGCGATGACCCTGGTGATGTCGAGGGCGAGCGCCCCAGGAAGAAGATTCCTGCCAAGGTGATGTGGTATGCTCCTATAATACCACGGATGAAACATTTGTTCCAAAACAAAGATCATGCCAAGGCGATGCGATGGCACAGAGAAGACCGTAAGAAAGACGGAAAGTTGAGAGTACCCGCTGACGGGTCGTAGTGGAGAAAAATCGAAAGAAAGTACGGGAAGGAGTTTGCAGATGACGCAAGGAACGTATGGTTTGGTCTAAGCGCAGATGGCATTAATCCTTTTGGGGAGCATAACAGCAACCATAGCACCTGGCCTGTGACTCTATATTTGTATAACATTCCTCCTTGGTTGTGCATGAAGCGGAAGTTCATTATGATGCCAGTGCTCATCCAAGGCCCTAAGCAACCCGGCAACGACATTGATGTGTACCTAAGGCCATTAGTTGAAGAACTCTTACAACTATGGAATGGAACAAGTGTACGTGCGTGGGATGAGCACATGGAGGAAGAATTTGACCTAAAGGCGTTGTTGTGCTGTTCGTGACCATCAATGATTGGCCTGCTCTCAGTAACCTTTCAGGACAGACAAACAAGGGATACGCGCATGCACGCACTGTTTGGACGATACCGACAGTATATATTTGGCTAATTGTAAGAAGAATGTGTTGGAAATATGCCCTAGAGGCAATAATAAAAGTGTTATTATTATATTTCTTTGTTCATGATAATAGTCTTTTATTCATGCTATAACTGTATTATTCGGAAATCGTAATACACGTGTGAATACATAGACCACAATATGTCCCTAGTGAGCCTCTAGTTGACTAGCTCGTTGTGATCAACAGATAGTCATGGTTTCCTGGCTATGGACATTGGATGTCGTTGATAACGGGATCACATCATTAGGAGAATGATGTGATGGACAAGACCCAATCCTAAGCCTAGCACAAAGATCGTGTAGTTCGTATGCTAAAGCTTTTCTAATGTCAAGTATCTTTTCCTTAGACCATGAGATTGTGCAACTCCCGGATACCGTAGGAATGCTTTGGGTGTACCAAACGTCACAACGTAACTGGGTGGCTATAAAGGTGCATTACAGGTATCTCCAAAAGTGTCTGTTGGGTTGGCACGAATCGAGACTGGGATTTGTCACTCCGTGTAAACGGAGAGGTATCTCTGGGCCCACTCGGTAGGACATCATCATAATGTGCACAATGTGACCAAGGGGTTGATCACGGGATGATGTGTTACGGAACGAGTAAAGAGACTTGCCGGTAACGAGATTGAACAAGGTATCGGTATACCGATGATCGAATCTCGGGCAAGTACAATACCGTTAGACAAAGGGAATTGTATACGGGATCGATTGAGTCCTTGACATCGTGGTTCATCCGATGAGGTCATCGTGGAATATGTGGGAGCCAACATGGGTATCCAGATCCCGCTGTTGGTTATTGATCGGAGAACGTCTCAGTCATGTCTACATGTCTCCCGAACCCGTAGGGTCTACACACTTAAGGTTCGATGACGCTAGGGTTATAAAGGAAGTTTGTATGTGGTTACCGAACGTTGTTCGGAGTCCTGGATGAGATCCCGGACGTCACGAGGAGTTCCGAAATGGTCCGGAGGTAAAGATTTATATATGGGAAGTCCTGTTTTGGTGACCGGAAAAGTTTCGGGTTTTATCGGTAACGTACCGGGACCACCGGGAGGGTCCCGGGGGTCCACCAAGTGGGGCCACCAACCCCGGAGGGCTGCATGGGCCAAGTGTGGGAGGGAACCAGCCCCAGGTGGGCTGGTGCGCCCCCCACAAGGGACCCAAGGCGCAAGGGAGAGTGGGAGGGGGCAAACCCTAGGGCAGATGGGCCCTAAGGCCCACCACAGGCGCGCCTCCCCTCTCTTCCCCTCTTGGCCGCCTCCCCAAGCCCCATCTAGGGCTGGCCGCACCCCTTGGGGGTGGGGAAACCCTAGATGGGGGCGCAGCCCTCTCCCTCCCCTATATATATTTGAGGTTTGGGGCTGCTATAGACACGAGAACTTCTCCTCTTGGTGCAGCCTTGCCCTCTCCCTCCTCCTCCTCTCCCATGGTGCTTGGCGAAGCCGTGCGGGATTGCCACGCTCCTCCACCACCACCACGCCGTTGTGCTGCTGCTGGATGGAGTCTTCCTCAACCTCTCCCTCTCTCCTTGCTGGATCAAGGCATGGGAGACGTCACCGGGCTGTACGTGTGTTGAACGCGGAGGTGCCGTCCGTTCGGCACTAGGATCTCCGGTGATTTGGATCACGACGAGTACGACTCCTTCAACCCCGTTCTCTTGAACGCTTCCGCTTAGCGATCTACAAGGGTATGTAGATGCACTCTCCTTCCCCTCGTTGCTGGTTTCTCCATAGATAGATCTTGGTGACACGTAGGAAAATTTTAAATTTCTGCTACGTTCCCCAACAGTGGCATCATGAGCTAGGTCTATTGCGTAGGTTCTTTGCACGAGTAGAACACAAAGTAGTTGTGGGCGTTGATTTTGTTCAATATGCTTACCGTTACTAGTCCAATCTTGTTTCGACGGTATTGTGGGATGAAGCGGCCCGGACCGACCTTACACGTACTCTTACGTGAGACAGGTTCCACCGACTGACATGCACTTGGTGCATAAGGTGGCTAGCGGGTGCCAGTCTCTCCCACTTTAGTCGTAACGGATTCGATGAAAAGGGTCCTTATGAAGGGTAAATAGCAATTGGCATATCACGTTGTGGTTTTGCGTAGGTAAGAAACGTTCTTGCTAGAAACCCATAGCAGCCACGTAAAACATGCAAACAACAATTAGAGGATGTCTAACTTGTTTTTGCAAGGTATGCTTTGTGATGTGATATGGCCAAGAAGAATGTGATGAATATATGTGATGTATGAGATTGATCATGTTCTTGTAATAGGAATCACGACTTGCATGTCGATGAGTATGACAACCGGCAGGAGCCATAGGAGTTGTCTTTATTTATTGTATGACCTGCGTGTCATTGAACAACGCCATGTAATTACTTTACTTTATTGCTAACCGGTAGCCATAGTAGTAGAAGTAATAGTTGGCGAGACAACTTCATGAAGACACGATGATGGAGATCATGATGATGGAGATCATGGTGTCATGCCGGTGACGATGATGATCATGGAGCCCCGAAGATGGAGATCAAAAGGAGCAAAATGATATTGGCCATATCATGTCACTATTTGATTGCATGTGATGTTTATCATGTTTATGCATCTTGTTTACTTAGAATGACGGTAGTAAATAAGATGATCCCTTACAACAATTTCAAGAAGTGTTCTCCCCTAACTGTGCACCGTTGCTACAGTTCGTCGTTTCGAAGCACCACGTGATGATCGGGTGTGATAGATCCTTACGTTCACATACAACGGGTGTAAGACAGATTTACACATGCAATACACTTAGGGTTAACTTGACGAGCCTATCATGTACAGACATGGCCTCGGAACACGGAGACCGAAAGGTCGAGCATGAGTCGTATAGTAGATACGATCAACATGAAGATGTTCACCGATGATGACTAGTCCGTCTCACGTGATGATCGGACACGGCCTAGTTCACTCGGATCATGTAATCACTTAGATGACCGGAGGGATGTCTATCTGAGTGGGAGTTCATAAGATGGACTTAATTATCATGAACATAGTCAAAAGATCTTTGCAAATTATGTCGTAAGCTCGCGCTTTAGTTCCACTGTTTAGATATGTTCCTAGAGAAAATATAGTTGAAAGTTGACAGTAGCGATTATGCGGACAGTAGAAAGCTTATGTCCTTAATGCACCGCTCAGTGTGCTGAGCCCCAAACGTCATCTGTGGATGTTACGAACATCGGACATACACGTTTTGATAACTACATGATAGTTCAGTTAAACGGTTTAGAGTTGAGGCACCAAAGACATTTTCGAAACGTCACGGAACATATGAGATGTTTCGAGGTCTGAAATTGGGATTTCAGGCTCGTGCCCATGTCAAGAGGTATGAGACCTCCGATGATTTTCTTAGCCTGCAAACTAAGGGAGAAAAGCTCAATCGTTGAGCTTGTGCTCAGATTGTCTGAGTGCAACAATCACTTGAATCGAGTGGGAGTTGATCTTCCAATAAGATGGTGATGTTTCTCCAAAGTCATTGCCACCAAGCTGCTAGAGCTTCGTGATGAACTATAACATATCAAGGATAGATATGATGATCCTTGAGGTATTCACGATGTTTGACACCGCGAAAGTAGGAATCAAGAAGGATCATCAATTGTTGATGGTTGGTGAAACCACTAGTTTCAAGAAGGGCAAGGGCAAGAAGGGATACTTCATGAAACGACAAATCAGCTGCTGCTCTAGTGAAGAAACCCAAGGTTGAACCCAAACCCGAGACTAAGTGCTTCTGTAATAAGGGGAATAACCACTGGAGCAGAATTACCCTAGATACTTGGTAGATGAGAAGGCTGACAAGGTCGATAGAAGTATATTGGATATACATTATGTTAATGTGTACTTTACTAGTACTCCTAGTAGCACCAGGGTATTAGATACCGGTTCGGTTGCTAAGTGTTAGTAACTCGAAATAAAAGAGCTACGGAATAAACGGAGACTAGCTAAAGGTGAGCTGACGATATGTGTTGGAAGTGTTTCCAAGTTTGATGTGATCAAACATCGCACGCTCCCTCTACCATCAAGATTATTATTAAACCTGAATAACTGTCATTGTGTGTTTGCGTTGAGCACAGACATGATTGGATTATGTCTATCGCAATACGGTTATTCATTTAAAGAGAATAATGGTTACTCTATTTATTTGAATAATACCTTCAATGGTCTTGCACCTAAAGGAATGGTTTATTGACTCTCGATCATAGTGATACACATTTTCATGCCAAAAGATATAAGATAGTAATGATAGTACCACTTACTTATGGCACTGCCATGTAAGTCATAATGGTATAAAACGCATGAAGAAGCTCCATGTTGATGGATCTTTGGACTCACTCGTTTTTGAAAAGTTTGAGACATGCGAACCATGTCTATTGGTGTATACGCATGAAGAAACTCCATGCAAATGGATCGTTTGGACTCACTTGATTTTGAATCACTTGAGATATGCAAATCATACCACATGGGCAAGATGACTGAAAAGCCTCGTTTTAAGTAAGATGAAACAAGATAGCAACTTGTTGGAAGTAACACATTTTGATGTGTGCAGTCCAATGAGTGCTGAGGCATGCAGTGAATATCGTTATGTTCTTACTTCACAGATGATTCGAGTAGATGTTGAGAATATTTACTTGATAAAACACAAGTCTGAATTATTGAATGGTTCAAGTAATTTCAGAGTGAAGTTGAAGATCATCGTGACAAGAGGATAAAATGTCTATGATAAGATCATAGAGATGAGTATCTGAGTTACGAGTTTTGGCACACAATTAAGACATTGTGGAAATTGTTTCGCAATTAATACTGCCTGGAACACCATAGTGTGATGGTGTGTCCGAACATCATAGTTGCACCCTATTGGATATGGTGCGTACCATGATGTCTCTTATCGAATTACCACTATTGTTCATGGGTTAGGCATTAGAGACAACCACATTCACTTTAAATAGGGCACCACGTAATTCTGTTGAGATGACACCGTATGAATTATGGTTTAGAGAAACCTAAGTTGTCGTTTCTTAAAAGTTTGGGGCTGCGACGCTTATGTGAAAAAGTTTCAGGTTGATAAGCTCGAACCCAAACGGATAAAATGCATCTTCATAGGACACCCAAAATAGTTTGGTATACCTCCTAATTCAAATCCGAAAGCAATAGGGATTGTTTCTTGAATCGGGTCCTTTCTCGAGGAAAAGTTTGTCTCGGAAAGTTGAGTGGGAGGATGGTGGAGACTTGATGAGGTTATTGAACCGTCACTTCAACTAGTGTGTAGCAGGGCACAGGAAGTTGTTCCTATGGCACCTACACCAATTGAAGTAGAAGCTTATGATAGTGATCATGAAACTTCGAATCAAGTCACTACCGTACCTCGTAGGGTGATAAGGATGCGTACTACTTCAGAGTGGTACGGTGATCTTGTCTTGAAGGTCATGTTGCTAGACAACAATGAACCTACGAGCTATGGTGAAGCGATGGTGGGCCCATATTCCGACAAATGGTTAGAAACCATGAAATTCGAGATAGGATCCATGTATCAGAACAAAGCATGGACTTTGCCCAATGATCGGCAAGCCATTAAGATAAATGGATCTTTAAGAAGAAGACGAACGTGGACGGTAATGTCACCGTCTATGAAGCTCGACTTGTGGCAAAGAGTTTTTCACAAGTTCAAGGAGTTGACTACGATGAAATTTTCTCATCCGTAGCGATGCTTAAGTCCGTTGGATTCATGTTAGCATTAGTTGCATTTATGAAATCTGGCAGATGGATGTCAAAACGAGTTTCCTTACCAATTTTCGTAAGGAAAGGTTGTATGTAATACAATCAGAAAGGTTTTGTCGATCCAAAGGATGCTAAAAGGTATGCTAGCTCTAGCGATCCTTCCATGGACTGGAGTAAGCATCTCGGAGTTGGAATGTGTACTTTGATAAGATGATCAAAGATTTTGGGTTTATACAAAGTTTATAAGAAACTTGTATTTCCAAAGAAGTGAGTGGGAGCACTATAGAATTTCTGATGAGTATATGTTGTTGACATATTGATGATCAGAAATGATGTAGAATTTCTAGAAAGCATATAGGGTTATTTGAAAGGTGTTTTTCAATAGAAAACCTGGATTAAGCTACTTGAACATTGAGCATCAAGATCTATAAGGATAGATCAAAATACTTAATAATACTTTCAAATGAGCACATACCTTGACATGATCTTGAAGGTGTTCAAGATGGATCAGTCAAAGAAGAAGTTCTTGCCTGAGTTGTAAGGTACGAAGTTAAGACTTAAAGCTCGACCTCGGCAGAAAAGAGAGAAAGGACGAAGGTCGTCCCCTATGCTTTAGACGTAGGCTCTACAGTATGCTATGCTAAGTACCGCACCTGATGTGTGCCTTGCCACATGTCTGGCAAGAGAGTACAAAGGTGATCAAGGAGTGGATCATCAGATAGCTGTCAAAGTTATCCTTAGAGGAATAAGGATATGTTTCTCGATTATGGAGGTGATAAATAGCTCGGCGTAAAGGGATACGTTGATGCAAGCTTTAACACCTATCCGAATGACTCTGAGTAGCAAACTGGATACGTATAGTGGAGCAACCATTTGGAATAGCTCCAAGTGGAGCGTGGAAGCAGCATTTACAATATGACCTAGAAATTTGCAAAGTACATACGGATCTGAATGTTACAGATCCGTTGACTAAAACCTCTCTCACAAGCGGAACATGATCAAACCCCAGAACTCATTGAGTCTTAATCACATGATGATATGAACTAGTTTAATGACACTAGTAAACTCTTTGGATGTTGGTCACATGGTGATGTGACATGTCAGTGTTAATCACATGGTGATGTGAACTAGATTATTGACTCTAGTGCAAGTGGGAGACTGTTGGAAATATGCCCTAGAGGCAATAATAAAAGTGTTATTATTATATTTCTTTGTTCATGATAATAGTCTTTTATTCATGCTATAACTGTATTATTCGGAAATCGTAATACACGTGTGAATACATAGACCACAATATGTCCCTAGTGAGCCTCTAGTTGACTAGCTCGTTGTGATCAATAGATAGTCATGGTTTCCTGGCTATGGACATTGGATGTCGTTGATAACGGGATCACATCATTAGGAGAATGATGTGATGGACAAGACCCAATCCTAAGCCTAGCACAAAGATCGTGTAGTTCGTATGCTAAAGCTTTTCTAATGTCAAGTATCTTTTCCTTAGACCATGAGATTGTGCAACTCCCGGATACCGTAGGAATGCTTTGGGTGTACCAAACGTCACAACGTAACTGGGTGGCTATAAAGGTGCATTACAGGTATCTCCAAAAGTGTCTGTTGGGTTGGCACGAATCGAGACTGGGATTTGTCACTCCGTGTAAACGGAGAGGTATCTCTGGGCCCACTCGGTAGGACATCATCATAATGTGCACAATGTGACCAAGGGGTTGATCACGGGATGATGTGTTACGGAACGAGTAAAGAGACTTGCCGGTAACGAGATTGAACAAGGTATCGGTATACCGACGATCGAATCTCGGGCAAGTACAATACCGTTAGACAAAGGGAATTGTATACGGGA
The DNA here is from genome assembly GCF_002162155.2 of Triticum dicoccoides. Taxonomy (NCBI): domain Eukaryota; kingdom Viridiplantae; phylum Streptophyta; class Magnoliopsida; order Poales; family Poaceae; genus Triticum; species Triticum dicoccoides. The sequence continues at coordinate 633,081,183 of NC_041386.1, forward strand.
TCGATTGAGTCCTTGACATCGTGGTTCATCCGATGAGATCATCGTGGAACATGTGGGAGCCAACATGGGTATCCAGATCCCGCTGTTGATTATTGATCGGAGAATGTCTCAGTCATGTCTACATGTCTCCCGAACCCGTAGGGTCTACACACTTAAGGTTCGATGACGCTAGGGTTATAAAGGAAGTTTGTATGTGGTTACCGAACGTTGTTCGGAGTCCCGGATGAGATCCCGGATGTCACGAGGAGTTCCGAAATGGTCCGGAGGTAAAGATTTATATATGGGAAGTCCTGTTTTGGTGACCGGAAAAGTTTCGGGTTTTATCGGTAACGTACCGGGACCACCGGGAGGGTCCCGGGGGTCCACCAAGTGGGGCCACCAACCCCGGAGGGCTGCATGGGCCAAGTGTGGGAGGGAACCAGCCCTAGGTGGGCTGGTGCGCCCCCCACAAGGGACCCAAGGCGCAAGGGAGAGTGGGAGGGGGCAAACCCTAGGGCAGATGGGCCCTAAGGCCCACCCCAGGCGCGCCTCCCCTCTCTCCCCCTCTTGGCCGCCTCCCCAAGCCCCATCTAGGGCTGGTCGCACCCCTTTGGGGGGGAAACCCTAGATGGGGGCGCAGCCCTCTCCCTCCCCTATATATACTTGAGGTTTGGGGCTGCTATAGACGCGATTCGATCTCTCGTTGGTGCAGCCCTGCATCTCTTCTTCCTCCTCTTCTGTGGTGCTTGGCGAAGCCCTGCAAGATAGCCACGCTCCTCCACCACCACCACGCCGTTGTGCTGCTGCTGGATGAAGTCTTCCTCAACCTCTCCCTCTCTCCTTGCTGGATCAAGGCATGGGAGACGTCACCGGGCTGTACGTGTGTTGAACGCGGAGGTGCCGTCCGTTCGGCACTAGGATCTCCGGTGATTTGAATCACGACGAGTACGACTCCTTCAACCCCGTTCTCTTGAACGCTTCCGCTTAG
>NC_041386.1:633082159-633109089 GCF_002162155.2 Triticum dicoccoides
GATGGGGGCGCAGCCCTCTCCCTCCCCTATATATATTTGAGGTTTGGGGCTGCTATAGACACGAGAACTTCTCCTCTTGGTGTAGCCTTGCCCCTCTCCCTCCTCCTCCTCTCCCATGGTGCTTGGCGAAGCCCTGCGGGATTGCCACGCTCCTCCACCACCACCACGCCATTGTGCTGCTGCTGGATGGAGTCTTCCTCAACCTCTCCCTCTCTCCTTGCTGGATCAAGGCATGGGAGACGTCACCGGGCTGTACGTGTGTTGAACGCGGAGGTGCCGTCCGTTCGGCACTAGGATCTCCGGTGATTTGGATCACGACGAGTACGACTCCTTCAACCCCGTTCTCTTGAACGCTTCCGCTTAGCGATCTACAAGGTTATGTAGATGCACTCTCCTTCCCCTCGTTGCTGGTTTCTCCATAGATAGATCTTGGTGACACGTAGGAAAATTTTAAATTTCTGCTACGTTCCCCAACAGTGGCATCATGAGCTAGGTCTATTGCGTAGGTTCTTTGCACGAGTAGAACACAAAGTAGTTGTGGGCGTTGATTTTGTTCAATATGCTTACCGTTATGTCACACCCTAGCTAGTCATGCATTAGAGTGTGTGCATCATGTTTAAAATTCCATTTAATTTGAAATGGGGATCTGTGAAACCCTCAGAATCATTTTTGAAAATGATCTAAATAAAAATTTCTCCAAAAGGGTCCAAGAAAATGCTCATGTTGCTCTCTGAAAATATTGGACAGAGATAAAAATCAAACCAATATTTTTAAGAGCTCATGGACATTCATTTTGGGCATTTGGAATTAATGCATAAATATTTGCATTGGAAATATATTTCTATATATATGAAATATGGTCCAAATATTATGCCATTTATAAAGGAGCTCTGAAATAATATATCTAGCCCCTGCAAAAATTGGCATAAGTTAAATAAATGATTTAATATATTATTTAAATCAAAACAAATGTCAGAAATTAGAAAAACAGGAAAAAAATAAAAGGGAGAAGCTTACCTGGGCTCCTCCCTGTGCAGCCCAGCCAGCTGGCCGGCCCAGCCAGCAGCCGGCCCAGCCCACCTCCCTCCTCTGTCGTCTTCGTCCTCGACAGAGGGAGGGGAGTGTGGCCGGCACGCGCGCGCGCCACCGCGCCACGCCACCTCTCTCCCTGCCTGCCTGCCCTCCCCTCCTCGCCTCGATGCCCCTGGACGACGCCACGCCTCCCCCCCTGCTCTCTCTCACTCGCCCTCGGCTCTTCCCTCCTCTCCCTCGCTCTCTCTCTCACACGGCCGAACACCACCGCCGCCGCCGTTCGCCATAGCAGCCATCTCCGGCCACCCCTCACTCCCCCGACTAGCTCAGAAGCTCCGCCACAACCCCCTCTTCCTCCCCACCGCTTCACGGGCCTCCGGAAGCCCTGCATCGCCGCCACGTCGCCGTTCCCCTCTTCGGGCTCCGACCATCATCGCCGTCGAATTCGCCGTCTCCAGCGCGTCTCCGAGCCCGCTTCGACGCCCACTGCAACCGCGGTGAGCCCCCGAGTCGTTTCCCCCTTCTCCCCTGGTCTCTTTCGACCTCTAGGCCTTAGCCCCACCTTGGCCGAGAGCTCCACGCCGCCGGCGATGTCGCCGTCGTGGCCACGGTCACCGTAGCACCCAACCGAGCACGCTATCGTGCTCCACACCTCACTAGGAGCACGCAGCACGCACCAACGCCTCCCCAAACCCCCTGCAACGCCGATTCCGACCGCACCCGAACTCCGGCGGCCGCAGCCGAGCTCGCCGCCGTCGACTCCGGCCACCCCAGGCCCAGTCACGGCCACCGTTCGACGCGCGGGAGCAAGGGCTCTCCAACGAGCCCAAGCACGGCCACGCCCGTGCCCTGTAGCGCGATCCCGCGTCGCGCCGCCGTCTCGGGCCTCGCCGGCGTCGTGTTGCCGGTGGGTTTGACCCATTTTGACCACGGCAGGAACCCCCTGAGTCCCTGACAGGTGGGCCCAACCCTGTAGCTAATTAGGATTAGCGCTAACCACTGTTAGTTAACCCCCTGACACTGACCAGTGGGCCCCAGCGCCACTAATCCCTAATTAGGATTAATTTAAACCTGTTAAACCCCCCCTGTCACTGACGAGTGGCCCCCACACGTCAGGTTTGACCCCAGCCAGCCGCAGTTGACTACTGACGTCATGCTGACGTCATGCTGGCGCAATAATTATAATTTCTGGATTTAATTTAAATCAGGAAATTCCAGAATATTATTTAAACTTCAAAAAATCATAACTTTTATTCTGTAACTCCAAATTGGACAAATTATATATGAAAAATGATCAGAAAAATCCAATCTATCCATCTGCACTATTTTCATGCATGATCAAACAAGTTAAATTGATGTTTTAAGCAGAATAAGGAAAAGTACTTTAAAAGGCCATGTTTGAGTTTGAAATTTGAATCTTTGATTCAAATTTGTTCAAACCCTTCTGGTTTTAGTTGCATTAGCCCAACACACTCATATTGCCATGTTTCATGCATGCATCATATTGTTGCACATTGTTTGGTGATGGTTGTGTATCGGTGTCCTTTGCGACAGGTTCTGCCTCCGAGGAGTACCGTGATTACCCTAACGAAGAACCGTATCAGTGCATCGAACCATCAGGCAAGCAACCAACCATTTGATCATATCGATACAATCCCATGTTCTCGCTCCTGCTCTCTTTTACTGCATTAAGACAACGCGTTTCAAACTGCTGTGTGCTACGGTAGTTGAACCCATTTCCTCTGCATGACCTGTCATTGCCACAGTAACTAGATGAAACCCACTAGCATGCGTAGGAGTTGATTGAGCCATATGTATGTGTTGTTCCTACCTTGCTATGCCTGCTATGCTTAGAGTCGTGTCAGGTCTGGTTCATCTGGGTGATGGGCTAGAGTGAAATGATTATGTCGGTAATGAGAGTGGTGTGGTGAACACGATTTGGTAAAGGTATCGATGAGAGGCCATGTAGGAGTACATGGTGGGTTGTTTCATTGAAGCCGACCTTAAGCACTGAGATCTGTATGTGTGATTTAAGAATCATCTACTACCATGCATTGGGCCCGAAACCAATGGACCCTCTCGGCTTCTTATTCACCCTAGTTCTCCGTCCAGGAGTTGCAAGTAGTTTCTGGTGTTTGTAGCCTACTGGAGGCCGTGGACAGCGCTGACCGTAGGGGTGGGCTGTGATGCGGTAGGTACGTGGCCGGGTGTACCGAATACCCGTTAGGTATCTCGGGAACCCTGTTCACATCGTTCAGGGCCGTATGGGAAACCTCGGCCGGACTCCCTGCGGATGGAACCTGGATAGGCGATAAACCTGGACTGGAGGCTTAGGTGATTAGGTAGGTCGTGGCCGACACCCACGTTGGGCTTCCGCTTGAAGGTTGCCGAGTACATGTCGTGTAAACGACGGTAAGTGGTGAGAGCGTGTATGAAGAAGTACACCCCTGCAGGGTTAACATGATCTATTCGAATAGCCGCGTCCGCGGTAAAGGACTACTTGGTTGCCTATACAGTTCATAGACAAGTAAATGAAAACTATTAAAAGCCTCAAGATAAGTGTGAGTGCCGAGGATGGCTCTTCCGTAGGAAGACGGAGGTGGATCCTCGGTAGTGTATTGAAGTGGTGAGTAGTGGACTCGTGTGCGCAAAACCATTTCAAGTTGGAGTATCGTAGGGTAGCCTAGCCAAGAGTCAAAGCTGGCTTGCTGCAATAACTCCACCAACCCTTCTTGATAATATGCATGTATGTAGGATCTGATGTAAGTCTTGCTGAGTACATTTGTACTCATGTTGCTATAATCTACATTTTTACAGAAGACGCTGCAACCCCTTCTGATGGGTTCTTTGTAGACGTTGACATCAACGAGTAGGCTAAAGACCCAGGTGGTGACCCTGAGCTTGTGATGGACCATGTAGTATAGCTAGGCTTTCCAAGCCTCTTTTATTTTACTAGTTGTCTGTACTCAGACAAGTTACTTCCGCTGCTGGTTTGTATGACTGTATGACTTGTATGTTGGGTCGTGTGACCCGTACCTTTGTGTATGTTATGTATGGCTCCCTGAGCCTTAAATAAAGTACTTGTGTCGTAGAGTCATGTTGTGATGCTTCGTTGTATTTGCACATATCGAGCATATTGTGTGTATGATTGAAATGCTTGGTATGTGTGGGATCTGACTATCTAGTTGTTTATCTTTAGTAGCCTCTCTTACCGGGAAATGTCTCCTAGTGTTACCGCTGAGCCATGGTAGCTTGCTACTGCTCTGGAATACTTAGGCTGGCCGGCATGTGTCCTTCTTCGTTCCTGTGTCTGTCCCTTCGGGGAAATGTCACGCTTTGAGTACCGGAGTCCTGCTAGCCCGCTACAGCCCGGTTTACCGGAGTCCTGCTAGCCCAGTGCTACAGCCCGGACCCACTTGCTGATGACCGACACGTTCGAAGCTGGGTCATGGATGCCTGTCCCTGTAAGTCTGTGCCACTTTGGGTTTACGACTAGTCATGTCAGCCCGGGCTCTTTATCATATGGATGCTAGCGACACTATCATATACGTGAGCCAAAAGGCGCAAACGGTCCCGGGCAAAGGTAAGGCGACACCCGTGGGGATACCGTGCGTGAGGCCGCAAAGTGATATGAGGTGTTACCGGCTAGATCGATGTGACATCGAGTCGGGGTCCTGACAGCGTTGGCATCAGAGCCGGACTGCCTGTAGGTTCTCCAAGCCAAACTGGTCGATGTTGAGTCTAGAAATTCTTTAGTTATATGTAGGGGAATTGTTTGTGGGTTGGAACGTAAGGCTCTTTTTACTCCTTTATCTTATGACATTCTGATCTGAGTCAGTCCATTCTTCCACCGGGGGTTAAGGAATTAGGATCTGTTCTCTCTATCAGGATCACGTGTTACTAATCAGTAGTACCTTATAAGTTTGATGGATACAAGCCTAGTTCAGTTCTACTACCACATTATGTTGTTAGAATGGATTCAGAACTTTGACATGATGATGTTGAGTGTGTACGAAATCCTTTGTCAATTGTCTCAAAATCCTTCTTGAGCATTTACAGCTGTTATGCTGCCGAAATTTTGCTAGAAATTCTAATGCCTTTGCATTATGATTGTGCTTTCAGATGGCCACTCGCGACCTCAATCAAGTGGTTCGCCTGACTCGATGCCTAGATGTACCCGGCCATACTGCCAAGTTGGTCAGGGTAATGACTGAGGCTGGATACCGCTGGTATCCCGAGTACACGGTCGAAGAGCAATTCCGAGACTTTAATCAAAGCCAGTATCTCTGCACTGTCAGGATATTTCCATCTTATCCTGGATCCACCGAGCCTCTTCACTGCTCCTATGGACTCGGGGTTACTATTGAGATGGCTGTGCAGGACGCCGCCTACTCTATGATGACCATCATGCGAGTCAGATCTGGTCTATTTCGGGACTCTGATTTCCGGTATATGCCAGGATCACTTCCGGGAGCACAAGGGTATCTCCAAGCTATCTATGCTGACCCCACCCAGGAGGATTCACGGACTCGCACCACTGCTGAGATGCTCGAGGATAAGGACCGTGAAAATCGGGCCTTGAGGTTAGAGCTCTTCAATACCCGTGCTGACCACTGGGCCACTTTGACTCGGTTCGCACCGGCGGTGCAAGCTGGATTTTCAGATATGCGCGATCTCTATCCTGTGAGATCTGCTCTGCCAGACGTGATGGTTTGGCGTGATGTAGGAGGCATCACCCCACCTCGCGGTCCCCGCAGGCCACCGTCTGTTGGTCCAAGGCCTCATCCTAGCCCCTATGGTCCACAAGCTCCGCGAGATCGTCTGTTTCCGGATGATCATGTTGAGCTTCCAGGCTATGGAGGTGACTTCTACGAGGACTACTACGGATCGGTCTGAGTTAGTGGTAGTATCACTAGTTCGCACTAGCTGTGTCATCTATCGCCCCGCGTGACTCGTGGGATATGACCTAGTTTGTACTCTTTCCGGAGGTGTAGAAAAATAATGTATAGGAGCTTGGGATGCCTCCGATGAGATGTAATCCTCTTTCACCGTAATAGTACTTTGTTTGGTCTTGTACTAAACCCTGTATGGTGTGTGTGACGATGGAATAAGAAGCAGTTTCTGTATTTACCATGTCATACGGATGATCATCTTGCATTTCGAGTCATTCCTTACATTCTGTATCCTATGTCGGAATTTTATCGTTCTGACTAAATCATTGTCTTGTTTACCTAGGATGGTCAACACGCGCGCTAACCCTGCTTCTCAAGAGCAGGCCGAAGGCAGTGAAGGCAGGAATGAAAATCTGCCTCATCCTCCTTCACTAGCCGAGGTTATGATGGAAGCTGAGAGAAACAAGCAGGAGACCAACCGTTTGTTGGAGCGTATTGAACAGAATACAGCACACCATCAGAGGATTAACGTGGTGTCACTCAGTGATTTTATCAAATTGCATCCACCCACGTTCCACCACTCCGTCGAGCCTCTCGACGCTGATGACTGGCTTCGCAGTATCTCTCACAAACTGCGTTCCGCGCTGGTAGCGGAGGCTGACAAGGTCACCTTTGCTGCATATCATCTTGAAGGCCCCGCCAGTCTATGGTGGGAGAATTATGGAGCTATGCGCCCAGCGGGCCATGTCACTACTTGGGCTGAGTTCAGTGAGGCTTTCCGTGAACATCACATTCCGGAGGGTCTCATGGACCGTAAACGTGAAGAATTTTGCAGTTTCACCCAAGGCCGACTTTCTGTGGATGTTTACAGCAGGGAGTTCGGTAATCTCGCACGATATGCAACCGAGGAAGTTTCTACTGACGCCAAAAAGCAAGCAAGGTTCCGTAGGGGCCTTAGTCCTGAGCTTCGCCGTGACCTCCGTCTGCATGAGTGCACATCTTTTCAGAAACTTGTCAACAAAGCCATCAGTGCTGAAACTGGTCAGACTGACTATGACGCAACACGCAAGCATGGCCGTGATATGGGTTCCTCATCCGGTGCTGGTCCTCAGAAGCGCCACGTGTGGGTGCCCAACACCGCCCTGCCACCCAGGTTCACACCGAGGCCATCTTTCCAGGCGCCTCGCCCTGTTCAACAGTCTGCACCGGCCAGGCCCTATGGGGGTCCAACTAACAATGCTCCTCCACGTACCAGTTCCGTGACTTGTTTCAAGTGTGGGGAATCTGGTCACTATATGCGTGAGTGTCCCCAGACCAACCCCAACCAGTCTGCTAAAGCTGTTGGCCGTGGCAAGCCGACAGGAAAAATATTCCACGCCAAGCCGGTCACCGCTACACGTGGCCATGTCAACTGTATCTCTGCCGAAGAAGCTCAAGATGATCCCAACATCGTTCTCGGTACGCTTCTTGTTAATTGCCACCCGGCATCTGTTCTTTTCGATACAGGAGCCTCTCATTCTTTTATATCCGAAAATTATGCTCGTTTGCATAACGTTGCATTCTGTGACATGCCATCCACTATGGAAATTTCTACCCCTGGTTCTAGATGGCAGACCTCTAGGGTAAGTTATGGAAATGAAATCCAAGTCGACAGACTTGTTTTCCTCGCGTCTTTGATAGCCCTTAAATCTTCAGATATTAATATCATTCTGGGTATGGACTGGATGTCAGCTCATCATGCCCAAATTGATTGCTTCTCTAGGACTGTTCAACTCACCCATCCTTCGGGGAAGATAGTCAATGTCTTGACCCGAATAGCCAAGCGACAATTATATTCTCTTAACGCCAGCCCTTTGCCAGACCTTGAGGACATTCCGGTAGTCCGTGACTTCCCGGATGTTTTTCCAGAGGAATTGCCAGGTGTTCCACCTGACAGGGATGTTGAGTTCGTAATAGACCTCATTCCAGGAACTGTTCCGATTGCTAGAAGACCTTATAAGATGGCACCACTAGAACTAGCCGAGCTTAAGAAACAACTCGATGAGTCCTTGAAAAAGGGTTTCATCCGACCTAGCTCATCTCCGTGGGCTTGCCCCGTCCTATTCGTCAAGAAGAAGGATGGTACGGACCGGATGGTTGTAGATTACCGACCTGTCAATTTGGTCACAATCAAGAACAAATATCCGCTTCCCAGGATCAACGACCTGTATGATCAGCTCGCTGGATCCTCAGTCTTCTCCAAGATGGATTTGAGGTTGGGCTACCATCAAATAAAAATCAGAAACGGGGACATCCCTAAAACGGCCTTTGTTACTCGTTATGGCCAATACGAGTACACCGTCATGTCCTTCGGTTTAACCAACGCTCCAGCCACCTTTTCTCGGTTAATGAACTCAATCTTCATGGAGTATTTGGATAAATTCGTCGTAGTTTATCTCGATGATATACTCATCTACTCCAAGAACGAGGAAGAACATGCCGAACATCTAAGGCTAGTGTTGAAGAAACTTCGAGAGCATCGCCTTTATGCCAAATTTTCTAAATGTGAATTCTGGTTGTCAGAAGTGACCTATCTGGGTCATGTAATATCTGGTAAAGGTATTGCTGTTAACCCTGAGCGAGTTCAAGCCGTCCTTAACTGGACTCCACCTGAATCGGTCAAGCAAGTTCGGAGTTTTCTGGGCTTAGCGAGCTATTGTCGTCGCTTTGTCGAGAACTTCTCCAAAGTTGCCAAACCTCTAACCGAACTCCTCAAGAAAGATAAGAAGTTCGAGTGGACTCCACAATGTGAGCACAGCTTTCAGGAACTGAAAAGACGCCTGACTTCTGCTCCCGTACTGGTACCGCCAGACTTCTCCAAAGACTTTGTTATCTACTGCGACGCCTCGCGACAAGGACTAGGTTGCATCCTTATGCAAGATCGACATGTAATTGCCTACGCTTCACGGCAATTGCACCCACATGAGGAGAATTATCCTACTCATGATCTAGAGCTTGCAGCCGTAGTCTATGCACTCAAGACCTGGCGACATTACCTCCTCGGTAACCGTTGCGAAATATTCACTGATCACCAAAGTCTGAAGTACATTTTCACCCAACCGGATCTGAACCTCAGGCAAAGACGTTGGGTTGAGTTGATCACAGACTTCGATTTAGGGATAACCTACACCCCAGGGAAAGCCAACGTCATGGCTGATGCGCTAAGTCGTAAATCTTATTGTAACAACCTGATGTTACAACAAAGTCAACCGCTTCTCCATGAGGAATTTCGGAAGCTTAACCTTCACATTGTTCCTCAAGGTTTTCTTTCCACCTTGGTGGCAAAACCTACCCTTACGGATTAGGTTATCAAAGCACAGAAGGTAGATCCGGGAATCTCCCGCATCAAGAGAAACGTTTAGAAAGGAATTGCGAATTGCTTCTCCATTAATGATCAAGGGGTCGTATACTTCGGGAATCGACTAGTGGTTCCCAAAGTGCGGAACCTGAGGCGTTTGATCCTTAAGGAAGCTCATGAATCTCCTCTCACTATTCATCCCGGTAGTACTAAGATGTATCAGGACCTACGCCAGAGGTTCTGGTGGACTAGGATGAAGAGAGAAATTGCTCAGTATATTGCAAATTGCGACGTCTGTCATCGTGTAAAAGCAGAGCACCAACGGCCTGCTGGCACCCTTCAACCCTTAGCTATTCCTGAATGGAAATGGGATAAAATTGGTATGGATTTCATTACCGGTTTTCCCAGGACCAAGAGAGGGAATAATGCTATTTTCGTCGTTGTCGATCGTCTTTCCAAAGTAGCCCATTTCTTACCTGTTCGTGAGAGTATAACCGCTAGTCAGCTGGCAGACTTATACATCTCCCGTATAGCGTCCCTCCATGGTGTTCCTTCGGAAATTAACTCGGATCGAGGAAGTCTTTTCACCTCTCGATTTTGGGAAAGTTTCCAAAATGCTATGGGAACCCGTCTCTCCTTTAGCACCGCTTTCCACCCTCAGTCGAGTGGTCAAGTGGAACGCGTCAACCAAATTCTAGAAGACATGCTTCGAGCCTCTGTTATCTCGTTCGGAATGGACTGGGAGAAGTGCCTTCCATTTGCCGAATTCGCTTACAACAACAGCTATCAATCTAGCTTGGGTAAAGCCCCTTTTGAAGTTCTCTATGGACGACGGTGTCGAACACCCCTTAACTGGTCAGAGACCGGGGAAAGACAATTCTTTGGCCCGGATATGATTCAGGAAGCAGAAGAACAAGTTCGTATCGTTCGTGAAAAGTTGAAAACAGCCCAATCTCGTCAAAAGAGTCAATATGACCGAAAACATAAGGCTATGACTTTCGAGGTTGACGAGAAGGCTTATCTTCGGGTCACCCCTCTGAAGGGAACCCATCGTTTCGGTATCAAAGGAAAATTGGCTCCTCGTTACATTGGACCTTTTCGCATTCTCGCCAAACGAGGAGAAGTTGCCTACCAGTTGGAATTACCTCCGCACCTCTCCAGAGTCCACGATGTCTTCCACGTTTCTCAACTCAGGCGTTGCTTCTCGGATCCTATCCGTGAAGTGGACCACGAAATGCTTGATCTCCAAGATAATCTTACATATCGAGAGTACCCCGTTCGTATCCTCGATCAGGCCGAACGTACCACCCGACGTCAGAACATCAAGTTCCTCAAAGTACAATGGTCGCACCATTCTGAGGATGAAGCAACTTGGGAAAGGGAGGATCGTCTTCGACTTGAGTACCCCGCCTTCTTCCCGGAGGAACCCAAATCTCGGGACGAGATTCTTTTGAGTGGGGGTGAGTTGTCACACCCTAGCTAGTCATGCATTAGAGTGTGTGCATCATGTTTAAAATTCCATTTAATTTGAAATGGGGATCTGTGAAACCCTCAGAATCATTTTTGAAAATGATCCAAATAAAAATTTCTCCAAAAGGGTCCAAGAAAATGCTCATGTTGCTCTCTGAAAATATTGGACAGAGATAAAAATCAAACCAATATTTTTAAGAGCTCATGGACATTTATTTTGGGCATTTGGAATTAATGCATAAATATTTGCATTGGAAATATATTTCTATATATATGAAATATGGTCCAAATATTATGCCATTTATAAAGGAGCTCTGAAATAATATATCTAGCCCCTGCAAAAATTGGCATAAGTTAAATAAATGATTTAATATATTATTTAAATCAAAACAAATGTCAGAAATTAGAAAAACAGGAAAAAAATAAAAGGGAGAAGCTTACCTGGGCTCCTCCCTGTGCAGCCCAGCCAGCTGGCCGGCCCAGCCAGCAGCCGGCCCAGCCCACCTCCCTCCTCTGTCGTCTTCGTCCTCGACAGAGGGAGGGGAGTGTGGCCGGCGCGCGCGCGCGCGCCACCGCGCCACGCCACCTCTCTCCCTGCCTGCCTGCCCTCCCCTCCTCGCCTCGATGCCCCTGGACGACGCCACGCCTCCCCCCCTGCTCTCTCTCACTCGCCCTCGGCTCTTCCCTCCTCTCCCTCGCTCTCTCTCTCACACGGCCGAACACCACCGCCGCCGCCGTTCGCCATAGCAGCCGTCTCCGGCCACCCCTCGCTCCCTCGACTAGCTCAGAAGCTCCGCCACAACCCCCTCTTCCTCCCCACCGCTTCACGGGCCTCCGAAAGCCCTGCATCGCCGCCACGTCGCCGTTCCCCTCTTCGGGCTCCGACCATCATCGCCGTCGAATTCGCCGTCTCCAGCGCGTCTCCGAGCCCGCTTCGACGCCCACTGCAACCGCGGTGAGCCCCCGAGTCGTTTCCCCCTTCTCCCCTAGTCTCTTTCGACCTCTAGGCCTTAGCCCCACCTTGGCCGAGAGCTCCACGCCGCCGGCGATGTCGCCGTCGTGGCCACGGTCACCGTAGCACCCAACCGAGCACGCTATCGTGCTCCACACCTCACTAGGAGCACGCAGCACGCACCAACGCCTCCCCAAACCCCCTGCAACGCCGATTCCGACCGCACCCGAACTCCGGCGGCCGCAGCCGAGCTCGCCGCCGTCGACTCCGGCCACCCCAGGCCCAGCCACGGCCACCGTTCGACGCGCGGGAGCAAGGGCTCTCCAACGAGCCCAAGCACGGCCACGCCCGTGCCCTGTAGCGCGATCCCGCGTCGCGCCGCCGTCTCGGGCCTCGCCGGCGTCGTGTTGCCGGTGGGTTTGACCCATTTTGACCACGGCAGGAACCCCCTGAGTCCCTGACAGGTGGGCCCAGCCCTGTAGCTAATTAGGATTAGCGCTAACCACTGTTAGTTAACCCCCTGACACTGAGCAGTGGGCCCCAGCGCCACTAATCCCTAATTAGGATTAATTTAAACCTGTTAAACCCCCCCTGTCACTGACGTGTGGCCCCCACACGTCAGGTTTGACCCCAGCCAGCCGCAGTTGACTACTGACGTCATGCTGACGTCATGCTGGCGCAATAATTATAATTTCTGGATTTAATTTAAATCAGGAAATTCCAGAATATTATTTAAACTTCAAAAAATCATAACTTTTATTCTGTAACTCCAAATTGGACAAATTATATATGAAAAATGATCAGAAAAATCCAATCTATCCATCTGTACTATTTTCATGCATGATCAAACAAGTTAAATTGATGTTTTAAGCAGAATAAGGAAAAGTACTTTAAAAGGCCATGTTTGAGTTTGAAATTTGAATCTTTGATTCAAATTTGTTCAAACCCTTCTGGTTTTAGTTGCATTAGCCCAACACACTCATATTGACATGTTTCATGCATGCATCATATTGTTGCACATTGTTTGGTGATGGTTGTGTATCGGTGTCCTTTGCGACAGGTTCTGCCTCCGAGGAGTACCGTGATTACCCTAACGAAGAACCGTATCAGTGCATCGAACCATCAGGCAAGCAACCAACCATTTGATCATATCGATACAATCCCATGTTCTCGCTCCTGCTCTCTTTTACTGCATTAAGACAACGCGTTTCAAACTGCTGTGTGCTACGGTAGTTGAACCCATTTCCTCTGCATGACCTGTCATTGCCACAGTAACTAGATGAAACCCACTAGCATGTGTAGGAGTTGATTGAGCCATATGTATGTGTTGTTCCTACCTTGCTATGCCTGCTATGCTTAGAGTCGTGTCAGGTCTGGTTCATCTGGGTGATGGCTAGAGTGAAATGATTATGTCGCTAATGAGAGTGGTGTGGTGAACACGATTTGGTAAAGGTATCGATGAGAGGCCATGTAGGAGTACATGGTGGGTTGTTTCATTGAAGCCGACCTTAAGCACTGAGATCTGTATGTGTGATTTAAGAATCAGCTACTACCATGCATTGGGCCCGAAACCAATGGACCCTCTCGGCTTCTTATTCACCCTAGTTCTCCGTCCAGGAGTTGCAAGTAGTTTCTGGTGTTTGTAGCCTACTGGAGGCCGTGGACAGCGCTGACCGTAGGGGTGGGCTGTGATGCGGTAGGTACGTGGCACGGTGTACCGAATACCCGTTAGGTATCTCGGGAACCCTGTTCACATCGTTCGGGGCCGTATGGGAAACCTCGGCCGGACTCCCTGCGGATGGAACCTGAATAGGCGATAAACCTGGACCGGAGGCTTAGGTGATTAGGTAGGTCGTGGCCGACACCCACGTTGGGCTTCCGCTTGAAGGTTGCCGAGTACATGTCGTGTAAACGACGGTAAGTGGTGAGAGCGTGTATGAAGAAGTACACCCCTGCAGGGTTACCATGATCTATTCGAATAGCCGCGTCCGCGGTAAAGGACTACTTGGTTGCCTATACAGTTCATAGACAAGTAAATGGAAACTGTTAAAAGCCTCAAGATAAGCGTGAGTGCCGAGGATGGCTCTTCCGTAGGAAGACGGAGGCGAATCCTCGGTAATGTATTGAATTGGTGAGTAGTGGACTCGTGTGCGCAAAACCATTTCAAGTTGGAGTATCGTAGGATAGTCTAGCCAAGAGTCAAAGCTGGCTTGCTGCAATAACTCCACCAACCCTTCTTGATAACATGCATGTATGTAGGATCTGATGTAAGTCTTGCTGAGTACCTTTGTACTCATGTTGCTATAATTTATATTTTTTACAGAAGACGCTGCAACCCCTTCTGATGGGTTCTATGTAGACGTTGACATCAACGAGTAGGCTAAAGACCCAGGTGGTGACCCTGAGCTTGTGAAGGACCTTGTAGTATAGCTAGGCTTCCCAAGCCTCTTTTATTTTACTAGTTGTCTGTACTCAGACGAGTTACTTCCGCTGCTGGTTTGTATGACTGTATGACTTGTATGTTGGGTCGTGAGACCCATACCTGTGTGTATGTTATGTATGGCTCTCTGAGCCTTAAATAAAGTACTTGTGTCGTAGAGTCATGTTGTGATGCTTCGTTGTATTTGCACATATCGAGCATATTGTGTGTATGATTGAAATGCTTGGTATGTGTGGGATCTGACTATCTAGTTGTTTATCTTTAGTAGCCTCTCTTACCGGGAAATGTCTCCTAGTGTTACCGCTGAGCCATGGTAGCTTGCTACTGCTCTGGAACACTTAGGCTGGCCGGCATGTGTCCTTCTTCGTTCCTGTGTCTGTCCCTTCGGGGAAATGTCACGCTTTGAGTACCGGAGTCCTGCTAGCCCGCTACAGCCCGGTTTACCGGAGTCCTGCTAGCCCAGTGCTACAGCCCGGACCCACTTGCTGATGACCGACACGTTCGAAGCTGGGTCATGGATGCCTGTCCCTGTAAGTCTGTGCCACTTTGGGTTTATGACTAGTCATGTCAGCCCGGGCTCTTTATCATATGGATGCTAGCGACACTATCATATACGTGAGCCAAAAGGCGCAAACGGTCCCGGGCAAAGGTAAGGCGACACCCGTGGGGATACCGTGCGTGAGGCCGCAAAGTGATATGAGGTGTTACCGGCTAGATCGATGTGACATCGAGTCGGGGTCCTGACACGTTACTAGTCCAATCTTGTTTCGACGGTATTGTGGGATGAAGCGGCCCGGACCGACCTTACACGTACTCTTACGTGAGACAGGTTCCACCGACTGACATGCACTTGGTGCATAAGGTGGCTAGCGGGTGCCAGTCTCTCCCACTTTAGTCGGAACGGATTCGATGAAAAGGGTCCTTATGAAGGGTAAATAGCAATTGGCATATCACGTTGTGGTTTTGCGTAGGTAAGAAACGTTCTTGCTAGAAACCCATAGCAGCCACGTAAAACATGCAAACAACAATTAGAGGACGTCTAACTTGTTTTTGCAGGGTATGCTTTGTGATGTGATATGGCCAAGAAGAATGTGATGAATATATGTGATGTATGAGATTGATCATGTTCTTGTAATAGGAATCACGACTTGCATGTCGATGAGTATGACAACCGGCAGGAGCCATAGGAGTTGTCTTTATTTATTGTATGACCTGCATGTCATTGAACAACGCCATGTAATTACTTTACTTTATTGCTAACCGGTAGCCATAGTAGTAGAAGTAATAGTTGGCGAGACAACTTCATGAAGACACGATGATGGAGATCATGATGATGGAGATCATGGTGTCATGCCGGTGACGATGATGATCATGGAGCCCCGAAGATGGAGATCAAAAGGAGCAAAATGATATTGGCCATATCATGTCACTATTTGATTGCATGTGATGTTTATCATGTTTATGCATCTTGTTTACTTAGAACGACGGTAGTAAATAAGATGATCCCTTACAACAATTTCAAGAAGTGTTCTCCCCTAACTGTGCACCGTTGCTACAGTTTGTCGTTTCGAAGCACCACGTGATGATCGGGTGTGATAGATCCTTACGTTCACATACAACGGGTGTAAGACAGATTTACACATGCAATACACTTAGGGTTAACTTGACGAGCCTATCATGTACAGACATGGCCTCGGAACACGGAGACCGAAAGGTCGAGCATGAGTCGTATAGTAGATACGATCAACATGAAGATGTTCACCGATGATGACTAGTCCGTCTCACGTGATGATCGGACACGGCCTAGTTCACTCGGATCATGTAATCACTTAGATGACCGGAGGGATGTCTATCTGAGTGGGAGTTCATAAGATGGACTTAATTATCATGAACATAGTCAAAAGATCTTTGCAAATTATGTCGTAAGCTCGCGCTTTAGTTCCACTGTTTAGATATGTTCCTAGAGAAAATATAGTTGAAAGTTGACAGTAGCGATTATGCGGACAGTAGAAAGCTTATGTCCTTAATGCACCGCTCAGTGTGCTGAGCCCCAAACGTCATCTGTGGATGTTATGAACATCGGACATACACGTTTTGATAACTACGTGATAGTTCAGTTAAACGGTTTAGAGTTGAGGCACCAAAGACATTTTCGAAACGTCACGGAACATATGAGATGTTTCGAGGGCTGAAATTGGGATTTCAGGCTCGTGCCCATGTCAAGAGGTATGAGACCTCCGACGATTTTCTTAGCCTGCAAACTAAGGGAGAAAAGCTCAATCGTTGAGCTTGTGCTCAGATTGTCTGAGTGCAACAATCACTTGAATCGAGTGGGAGTTGATCTTCCAATAAGATGGTGATGTTTCTCCAAAGTCATTGCCACCAAGCTGCTAGAGCTTCGTGATGAACTATAACATATCAAGGATAGATATGATGATCCTTGAGGTATTCACGATGTTTGACACCGCGAAAGTAGGAATCAAGAAGGATCATCAATTGTTGATGGTTGGTGAAACCACTAGTTTCAAGAAGGGCAAGGGCAAGAAGGGATACTTCATGAAACGACAAATCAGCTGCTGCTCTAGTGAAGAAACCCAAGGTTGAACCCAAACCCGAGACTAAGTGCTTCTGTAATAAGGGGAATAACCACTGGAGCAGAATTACCCTAGATACTTGGTAGATGAGAAGGCTGACAAGGTCGATAGAAGTATATTGGATATACATTATGTTAATGTGTACTTTACTAGTACTCCTAGTAGCACCAGGGTATTAGATACCGGTTCGGTTGCTAAGTGTTAGTAACTCGAAATAAAAGAGCTACGGAATAAACGGAGACTAGCTAAAGGTGAGCTAACGATATGTGTTGGAAGTGTTTCCAAGTTTGATGTGATCAAACATCACACGCTCCCTCTACCATCAAGATTATTATTAAACCTGAATAACTGTCATTGTGTGTTTGCGTTGAGCACAGACATGATTGGATTATGTCTATCGCAATACGGTTATTCATTTAAAGAGAATAATGGTTACTCTATTTATTTGAATAATACCTTCAATGGTCTTGCACCTAAAGGAATGGTTTATTGAATCTCGATCGTAGTGATACACATTTTCATGCCAAAAGATATAAGATAGTAATGATAGTACCACTTACTTGTGGCACTGCCATGTAAGTCATAATGGTATAAAACGCATGAAGAAGCTCCATGTTGATGGATCTTTGGACTCACTCGTTTTTGAAAAGTTTGAGACATGCGAACCATGTCTATTGGTGTATACGCATGAAGAAACTCCATGCAAATGGATCGTTTGGACTCACTTGATTTTGAATCACTTGAGATATGCAAATCATACCACATGGGCAAGATGACTGAAAAGCCTCGTTTTAAGTAAGATGAAACAAGATAGCAACTTGTTGGAAGTAACACATTTTGATGTGTGCAGTCCAATGAGTGCTGAGGCATGCAGTGAATATCGTTATGTTCTTACTTCACAGATGATTCGAGTAGATGTTGAGAATATTTACTTGATAAAACACAAGTCTGAATTATTGAATGGTTCAAGTAATTTCAGAGTGAAGTTGAAGATCATCGTGACAAGAGGATAAAATGTCTATGATAAGATCATAGAGATGAGTATCTGAGTTACGAGTTTTGGCACACAATTAAGACATTGTGGAAATTGTTTCGCAATTAATACTGCCTGGAACACCATAGTGTGATGGTGTGTCCGAACATCATAGTTGCACCCTATTGGATATGGTGCGTACCATGATGTCTCTTATCGAATTACCACTATTGTTCATGGGTTAGGCATTAGAGACAACCACATTCACTTTAAATAGGGCACCACGTAATTCTGTTGAGATGACACCGTATGAATTATGGTTTAGAGAAACCTAAGTTGTCGTTTCTTAAAAGTTTGGGGCTGCGACGCTTATGTGAAAAAGATTCAGGTTGATAAGCTCGAACCCAAAGCGGATAAAATGCATCTTCATAGGACACCCAAAATAGTTGGGTATACCTCCTAATTCAAATCCGAAAGCAATAGGGATTGTTTCTTGAATCGGTTCCTTTCTCGAGGAAAAGTTTGTCTCGGAAAGTTGAGTGGGAGGATGGTGGAGACTTGATGAGGTTATTGAACCGTCACTTCAACTAGTGTGTAGCAGGGCACAGGAAGTTGTTCCTATGGCACCTACACCAATTGAAGTAGAAGCTTATGATAGTGATCATGAAACTTCGGATCAAGTCACTACCGTACCTCGTAGGGTGACAAGGATGCGTACTACTTCAGAGTGGTACGGTGATCTTGTCTTGAAGGTCATGTTGCTAGACAATAATGAACCTACGAGCTATGGAGAAGCGATGGTGGGCCCATATTCCGACAAATGGTTAGAAACCATGAAATCCGAGATAGGATCCATGTATCAGAACAAAGCATGGACTTTGCCCAATGATCGGCAAGCCATTAAGATAAATGGATCTTTAAGAAGAAGACGAACGTGGACGGTAATGTCACCGTCTATGAAGCTCGACTTGTGGCAAAGAGTTTTTCACAAGTTCCAGGAGTTGACTACGATGAAATTTTCTCATCTGTAGCGATGCTTAAGTCCGTCGGATTCATGTTAGCATTAGCTGCATTTATGAAATCTGGCAGATGGATGTCAAAACGAGTTTCCTTACCAATTTTCGTAAGGAAAGGTTGTATGTAATACAATCAGAAAGGTTTTGTCGATCCAAAGGATGCTAAAAGGTATGCTAGCTCTAGCGATCCTTCCATGGACTGGAGTAAGCATCTCGGAGTTGGAATGTGTACTTTGATAAGATGATCAAAGATTTTGGGTTTATACAAAGTTTATAAGAAACTTGTATTTCCAAAGAAGTGAGTGGGAGCACTATAGAATTTCTGATGAGTATATGTTGTTGACATATTGATGATCAGAAATGATGTAGAATTTCTAGAAAGCATATAGGGTTATTTGAAAGGTGTTTTTCAATAGAAAACCTGGATTAAGCTACTTGAACATTGAGCATCAAGATCTATAAGGATAGATCAAAATACTTAATAATACTTTCAAATGAGCACATACCTTGACATGATCTTGAAGGTGTTCAAGATGGATCAGTCAAAGAAGAAGTTCTTGCCTGAGTTGTAAGGTACGAAGTTAAGACTTAAAGCTCGACCTCGGCAGAAAAGAGAGAAAGGACGAAGGTCGTCCCCTATGCTTTAGACGTAGGCTCTACAGTATGCTATGCTAAGTACCGCACCTGATGTGTGCCTTGCCACATGTCTGGTAAGAGAGTACAAAGGTGATCAAGGAGTGGATCATCAGATAGCGGTCAAAGTTATCCTTAGAGGAATAAGGATATGTTTCTCGATTATGGAGGTGATAAAGAGCTCGGCGTAAAGGGATACGTTGATGCAAGCTTTAGCACCTATCCGAATGACTCTGAGTAGCAAACTGGATACGTATAGTGGAGCAACCATTTGGAATAGCTCCAAGTGGAGCGTGGAAGCAGCATTTACAATATGACCTAGAAATTTGCAAAGTACATACGGATCTGAATGTTACAGATCCGTTGACTAAAACCTCTCTCACAAGCGGAACATGATCAAACCCCAGAACTCATTGAGTCTTAATCACATGATGATATGAACTAGTTTAATGACACTAGTAAACTCTTTGGATGTTGGTCACATGGTGATGTGACATGTCAGTGTTAATCACATGGTGATGTGAACTAGATTATTGACTCTAGTGCAAGTGGGAGACTGTTGGAAATATGCCCTAGAGGCAATAATAAGAGTGTTATTATTATATTTCTTTGTTCATGATAATAGTCTTTTATTCATGCTATAACTGTATTATTCGGAAATCGTAATACACGTGTGAATACATAGACCACAATATGTCCCTAGTGAGCCTCTAGTTGACTAGCTCGTTGTGATCAACAGATAGTCATGGTTTCCTGGCTATGGACATTGGATGTCGTTGATAACGGGATCACATCATTAGGAGAATGATGTGATGGACAAGACCCAATCCTAAGCCTAGCACAAAGATCGTGTAGTTCGTATGCTAAAGCTTTTCTAATGTCAAGTATCTTTTCCTTAGACCATGAGATTGTGCAACTCCCGGATACCGTAGGAATGCTTTGGGTGTACCAAACGTCACAACGTAACTGGGTGGCTATAAAGGTGCATTACAGGTATCTCCGAAAGTGTCTGTTGGGTTGGCACGAATCGAGACTAGGATTTGTCACTCCGTGTAAACGGAGAGGTATCTCTGGGCCCACTCGGTAGGACATCATCATAATGTGCACAATGTGACCAAGGGGTTGATCACGGGATGATGTGTTACGGAACGAGTAAAGAGACTTGCCGGTAACGAGATTGAACAAGGTATCGGTATACCGACGATCGAATCTCGGGCAAGTAAAATACCGCTAGACAAAGGGAATTGTATACGGGATTGATTGAGTCCTTGACATCGTGGTTCATCCGATGAGATCATCGTGGAACATGTGGGAGCCAACATGGGTATCCAGATCCCGCTGTTGGTTATTGACCGGAGAACATCTCGGTCATGACTACATGTCTCCCGAACCCGTAGGGTCTACACACTTAAGGTTCGATGACGCTAGGGTTATAAAGGAAGTTTGTATGTGGTTACCGAATGTTGTTCGGAGTCCCGGATGAGATCCCGGACGTCACGAGGAGTTCCGGAATGGTCCGGAGGTAAAGATTTATATATAGGAAGTCCTGTTTCGGCCATCGGGACAAGTTTCGGGGTCATCGGTATTGTACCGGGACCACCGGAAGGGTCCCGGGGGCCCACCGGGTGGGGCCACCTGCCCCGTGTTGGAAATATGCCCTAGAGGCAATAATAAATTGATTATTATTATATTTCCTTGTTCATGATAATCGTTTATTATCCATGCTAGAATTGTATTGATAGGAAACTCAGATACATGTGTGGATACATAGACAACACCATGTCCCTAGTAAGCCTCTAGTTGACTAGCTCGTTGATCAATAGATGGTTACGGTTTCCTGACCATGGACATTGGATGTCGTTGATAACAGGATCACATCATTAGGAGAATGATGTGATGGACAAGACCCAATCCTAAGCCTAGCACAAGATCATGTAGTTCGTATGCTAAAGCTTTTCTAATGTCAAGTATCATTTCCTTAGACCATGAGATTGTGCAACTCCCGGATACCGTAGGAGTGCTTTGGGTGTGCCAAACGTCACAACGTAACTGGGTGGCTATAAAGGTACACTACGGGTATCTCTGAAAGTGTCTGTTGGGTTGGCACGAATCGAGATTGGGATTTTGTCACTCCGTGTAAACGGAGAGGTATCTCTGGGCCCACTCGGTAGGACATCATCATAATGTGCACAATGTGACCAAGGGGTTGATCACGGGATGATGTGTTACGGAACGAGTAAAGAGACTTGCCGGTAACGAGATTGAACAAGGTATCGGTATACCGACGTGATCTTGACGTGAGCACATGCCTTGACGTGATCTTGAAGGTGTTCAAGATGGATCAGTCAAAGAAGGAGTTCTTGCCTGAGTTGTAAGGTATGAAGTTAAGACTTAAAGCTCGACCATGGCAGAATAGAGAGAAAGGAACGAAGGTCGTCCCCTATGCTTAAGACATAGGCTCTACAGTATGCTATGCTGTGTACCGCACCTGAAGTGTGCTTTACCATGAGTCAGTCAAGGGGTAC
Source organism: Triticum dicoccoides (assembly GCF_002162155.2). Lineage (NCBI taxonomy): Eukaryota > Viridiplantae > Streptophyta > Magnoliopsida > Poales > Poaceae > Triticum > Triticum dicoccoides. Next base: position 633,104,024 of record NC_041386.1, read on the forward strand.
AAGAGTGATCCAAGAATGGATCACAGGACAGCGGTCAAAGTTATCCTTAGTAACTAGTGGACTAAGGAATTTTCTCAATTATGGAGGTGGTAAAAGAGTTCGTCGTAAAGGGTTACGTCGATGCAAGCTTAACACCTATCCGGATAGCTCTGAGTAGAGATACCGGATACGTATAATGGAGCAACAATTTAGAATAGCTCCAAGTAGAACAGTTATTTGGAATAGCTCCAAATAGAACGTGGTAGCTGCATCTAGGAGATGACATAAAGATTTGTAAAGCACACACGGATCTGAAAGGTTCAGACCCGTTGACTATAACCTCTCTCACAAGCATAACATGATCAAACCCAGAACTCATCGAGTGTTAATCACATGGTAAATGTGAACTAGATTATTGACTCTAGTAAACTCTTTGGGTGTTAGTCACATGGGGATGTGACCTTGAGTGTTAATCACATATCGATGTGAACTAGATTATTGACTCTAGTGCAAGTGGGAGACTGTTGGAAATATGCCCTAGAGGCAATAATAAATTGATTATTATTATATTTCCTTGTTCATGATAATCGTTTATTATCCATGCTAGAATTGTATTGATAGGAAACTCAGATACATGTGTGGATACATAGACAACACCATGTCTCTAGTAAGCCTCTAGTTGACTAGCTCGTTAATCAATAGATGGTTACGGTTTCCTGACCATGGACATTGGATGTCGTTGATAACGGGATCACATCATTAGGAGAATGATGTGATGGACAAGACCCAATCCTAAGCCTAGCACAAGATCATGTAGTTCGTATGCTAAAGCTTTTCTAATGTCAAGTATCATTTCCTTAGACCATGAGATTGTGCAACTCCCGGATACCGTAGGAGTGCTTTGGGTGTGCCAAACGTCACAACGTAACTGGGTGGCTATAAAGGTGCATTACAGGTATCTCCGAAAGTGTCTGTTGGGTTGGCACGAATCGAGACTGGGATTTGTCACTCCGTGTAAACGGAGAGGTATCTCTGGGCCCACTCGGTAGGACATCATCATAATGTGCACAATGTGACCAAGGGGTTGATCACGGGATGATGTGTTACGGAACGAGTAAAGAGACTTGCCGGTAACGAGATTGAACAAGGTATCGGTATACCGACGATCGAATCTCGGGCAAGTACAATACCGTTAGACAAAGGGAATTGTATACGGGATCGATTGAGTCCTTGACATCGTGGTTCATCCGATGAGATCATCGTGGAACATGTGGGAGCCAACATGGGTATCTAGATCCCGCTGTTGGTTATTGATCGGAGAACGTCTCAGTCATGTCTACATGTCTCCCGAACCCGTAGGGTCTACACACTTAAGGTTCGATGACGCTAGGGTTATAAAGGAAGTTTGTATGTGGTTACCGAACGTTGTTCGGAGTCCCGGATGAGATCCCGGACGTCAGAGGAGTTCCGAAATGGTCCGGAGGTAAAGATTTATATATGGGAAGTCCTGTTTTGGTCACCGGAAAAGTTTCGGGTTTTATCGGTAACGTACCGGGACCACCGGGAGGGTCCCGGGGGTCCACCAAGTGGGGCCACCAACCCCGGAGGGCTGCATGGGCCAAGTGTGGGAGGGAACCAGCCCCAGGTGGGCTGGTGCGCCCCCCACAAGGGACCCAAGGCGCAAGGGAGAGTGGGAGGGGGCAAACCCTAGGGCAGATGGGCCCTAAGGCCCACCCCAGGCGCGCCTCCCCTCTCTTCCCCTCTTGGCCGCCTCCCCAAGCCCCATCTAGGGCTGGCCGCACCCCTTGTGGGGGGGGGAATCCTAGATGGGGGCGCAGCCCTCTCCCTCCCCTATATATATTTGAGGTTTGGGGCTGCTATAGACACGAGAACTTCTCCTCTTGGTGCAGCCTTGCCCCTCTCCCTCCTCTTCCTCTCCCATGGTGCTTGGCGAAGCCCTGTGGGATTGCCACACTCCTCCACCACCACCACGCCGTTGTGCTGCTGCTGGATGGAGTCTTCCTCAACCTCTCCCTCTCTCCTTGCTGGATCAAGGCATGGGAGACGTCACCGGGCTGTACGTGTGTTGAACGTGGAGGTGCCGTCCATTCGGCACTAGGATCTCCGGTGATTTGGATCACGACGAGTACGACTCCTTCAACCCCGTTCTCTTGAACGCTTCCGCTTAGCGATCTACAAGGGTATGTAGATGCACTCTCCTTCCCCTCGTTGTTGGTTTCTCCATTGATAGATCTTGGTGACATGTAGGAAAATTTTAAATTTCTGCTACGTTCCCCAACAGAATGTGTACCTGGGACATCATCGATTTCTTCCGATCAGGCATCCTGTAAGAAAGAAAGGCAAGCATTTCAAAGGTGAGGCGGATCACCGGACGAAGCCTCGCCACCGTACTGGTGCTGATGTACATGATATGGTCAAGGATTTGAAGGTGGTCTTTAGAAAGGGTCCTGGTGGACAACCTGTTCCGAATGATGCTGACGAACGCGCACCCATGTGGAAGAAGAAATCTATATTTTGGGACCTGCCCTATTAGAAAGACCTAGAGGTCCGCTCCGCAATCGACGTGATGCACGTGACAAAGAATCTTTGTGTGACCCTGCTTGGCTTCTTGGGCGTGTATGAGAAGACAAAAGATACACCTGAGGCACGGGAGGACCAGCAACGTATGCACGGAAAAGACGGCATACATCAGGGTCATGCAAGCTACGCTCTTACCAAAGAAGAGAAGGAAATCTTCTTTGAATGCCTGCTCAGTATTAAGGTACTGTCTGGCTTCTCGTCGAATATAAAGGGAATAATAAACATGGCAGAGAAAAAGTTTCAGAACCTAAAGTCTCATGACTGCCACGTGATTATGACGCAACTGCTTTCGGTTGCATTGAGGGGGCTTCTACCGGAAAACGTTCGATTAGACATTGTGAAGCTATGTGCATTTCTCAATGCAATCTCTCAGAAGGTAATCGATCCAGAAATCATACCAAGGTTAGAGAATGATTTGGTGCAATGTCTTGTCACTTTCGAGTTGGTGTTCCCACCATCCTTCTTCAACATCATGGCGCATGTCCTAGTTCACCTATGCGAAGAGATTAACGTTTTGGGTCATGTATTTCTACACAATATGTTCTCCTTTGAGAGGTTTATGGGAGTCTTAAAGAAATATGTTCATAACTGTGCTAGGCCAGAAGGAAGCATCTCCAAGGGCCATGAAAATGAGGAGGTCATTGAGTTTTGTATTGACTTTATTCCTGACCTTAAGTCGATTGGTGTTCCTGAATCGCGGCATAAGGGCAGACTGGATGGAAAAGGCACGCTAGGAGGGGAACAAATAATATGTATGGACGGACATTCTCTCACTGAAGCACACTACACACAGTTCTACAGAATTCCGCCTTGGTGGCTCCGTATATGGATGAACACAAGAATTTGCTACGCTCCAAACATCCGGAGCGGTCTGATGACTGGATTACACGTGAACAAACCAGGAGTTTCGTCAGCTGGTTGAAGACACATACCATGCATGACGCCTCTATTGAAGATGACCTGTACTTGCTGTCCCAGTTACCATCTTCGAATATAATGACTTTCAAAGGGTACGAGATAAATGATAATACATTTTACACGATCGCCCAAGATAAGAAGAGCACCAACCAAAATAGTGGTGTCCGCTTTGATGCAGAGACCAAGACGGGAAATGAAAGATATTATGGTTATATACAGGACATATGGGAACTTGACTATCGACGTGGTTAGAAGGTCCCTTTGTTTCGGTGCAAATGGGTCAATATGACACGAGGCGGGGTAACGGAAGACCCGCAGTACGGAATGACAACAGTGGATCTCAACAATCTTGTGTATGCAGACGAACCATTCGTCCTAACCAATGATGTGGCACAGGTTTTCTATGTGAAGGACATGTCTACCAAGCCGAGAAAAAGAAAAGATAAGGAAGCGAATGCATCGTACGATAAGCCAAAGCGGCACATAGTTCTTTCTGGGAAGAGAAACATCGTGGGAGTGAATGACAAGACAGACATGTCAGAAGATTATGAAAAGTTTGATGAAATTGCTCCATTCACAATGAATATTGACCCGAGCATCCGGTTAAATGATGAAGATTTTCCATGGTTACGACGCAAAGGGACACACGCGAAGAAAAAGTTTCACACCCAAAGATCTGGGATGTGATCGGCTTCACTATCATCACTTTCTTCTGTGTTTCACACCCAGGAGAGAATCTCTGTAATAGTTAGGGTAGTTATGTGTTTTGGCATTTGAAACGCAAAGAAATTTTATGTGCAAACAAATTCTTTCATGCCTTTACGGATTTTTAAAGTTAAGTTATTCACAAACTAGTGATTCAAACTAATTTCAAATAATGTACCTAAAGCAAAAATATTCACAAAGAAACTCCAAATACACAAAAAAACAACTCAAAAATAAATAAAACAAAAATAAATAAAGCAAAAAAATAATATAAAAAATCCCGACTACTGGGCCAGAGCGGCCTACATACGACTAGAAACCCAAGATGTTGTTAGGCCAGGATGCAAGCCCACAAAGGCCCAGTGGGCCCACCGGACAGCACAGAACATGTAGGCTCAGTAGGCCTGCTTTGGAGAGGAGCTCGAGAGAGCTACCGCACGGGGGGTTATAAACCAGTGCGGACGCCCCTCGGCTAGCGAGGTGGGACTAAACTTGCCGCACCGCACCTGCGCCAGCGCACCCCCTTTAGTACCGGGTCGTGGCACCAACCGGTACTAAAGGGGGGGCCTTTAGTACCGGTTGGAACCACCACCCGGTACTAAAGGGGGTGCGCTTCCCGCCGCTTGGCCTGGTCAAAACAGGCCTTTAGTACCGGTTGGTGGCTCCAACCGGTACTAAAGGTCCATCCTATATAACTAAACACTTCAAAAACTTCAGTTTCTGCTTCTTCTCCTCTGCCCCGTCGCCAGCCGCCCCTGTCTCCATATCCCTCGTCGCCGCCCCGTCCCCGTCCCCGTCGTCGCCGCCCCGTCGTCCCCGTCCCCATCATCGCCGCCCCATCATCCCCGTCCCCGTCGTCCCCG
>NC_041386.1:633109709-633113038 GCF_002162155.2 Triticum dicoccoides
CCCGTCGTCCCGGCCCGTCCAGCGTCGTCCCCGTCCCCGTCGTCGCCGCCCCGTCCCCGTCGTCGCCGCCCCATCCCCGTCCCCGTCGTCGCCGCCCCGTCCCTGTCCCCGTCGTGGCCATCCCCGTCGTCACCGCCCGTCGCCGTCCACGTCGCCGCCCCCCGTCGCCTCTCGCCTCGCCGGTGAGCACACACACACATACATTTTTTTCTTCGGTTTTTTAGTTATAGAAATATTTATAGGATTGTTAGAAATTTTTCTGTTCTTTAGTTATAGAAATAGTTATAAAAAAGTTAGAAATTTTTCAATATTAGAAATTTTATAAAAATGTTAGTTATATAGAAATGTTATAATTTTTTTGTTTTTTAGTTATAGAAATATTAGAAATGTTATAGAAATGTTAGTTATATAGCATTGTTAGAAATGTTATAGAAATGTTAGTTATATAGAAATGTTAGAAATTTTAGTTATCAAAATCCAATCATTAAAAAATATTACTTTTTGCGGGCATATAGCTAGTATTTGTTCTCGATGATGCCCGGCCCGCATCCTCACCGTCGACCCTTCCGCGACGACGTCCGGCTGACCCATGTCCGGGACTGGGCTCCGCCGGGCTGACACTAGGAGGTGCTGCTTGGAGGGGCGCGCCGCTTGATGAGGAACCTGGCCCCGGGTCCCGTCGTCGACCCTGATCTCGTTTGGTGGCGTTCGCATGGGCCGATTTCGTGAAATTCAAGGATTCGGAATTAGCTAAGGAACGGTCGAGAATAAACAAGAAGAATGCCGAAAAAAATGATAAGTTCCATAAGCTAGGGCCATATGGCTACGCAGTGACAATGCCTAAGTGGGATAAGTTTGAGAAAGAGATGGAGAATGCAGGTGTCACTCCGGTTACTAGGAGTTGGCCCCCCAGGTGCAAGACTTGGTTCTATGCACATGGGGGGGAGTTGGACCCGAAGACAGGCAAAGTTTCGACAAAGGCATGTCTGAACGGAGCCGACGATAAGCTACTTGTTGCAATAGAAGAGGCTCGATCGGGGGTGTTCTAGCCCAACAGAGAGAACGACGAGCTTACGCGTGCCCTGGGAAATCCTGAACACCCGGGAAGAACACGAGGAAAGGGCGCTATTCCGTGGTATGAGGGGTTTTTGGACTGGAACGCCGACTACAGAACCCGTGCGAGAAGAAAGATTGCGGAGGAGAAGAAGAGGAAGATGGAGGAGGAGCAGAGGAAGCTGGACTATGAACGCCTTCAAGTCCTAGAATCAAAGCACGCGGACTTGGCAGTCAAATTCCAGCGGCAGCAGGAGCAGATCGACTCACTTAGCCAGCAAAGGGGGTCTCAGCAGCTGCAGCGGCTAGCGGATGATCCAGCATTGGATAGCACCGCCCCATCCATGCCGAGAAGCAGCGTGGGTTCCGCCCCGGGCGACGCAATGCTGGATAGATACCCCGTGGATGACATCATGAAGAACACTAACTGCGAGCTACACTTCAAAATGAAGAACATATCCATGAAGGTGGCGGACGCCGTTGCTTTTACAAATCCCCCCGAGGCAACCTTCCATTGCAACCCGATTCCAGCGGGCTATGCTCGTGTCTTGGTTGATGAGGTGGTGGACCCATATTCGGGGCTACAGCTTGACATTCCTGGAGGTGACGACGAGCACACATTGGGAGAGGCCATACATCGTGTCATCCTATGGAGAAAGGATTGCGTCGTCTTTCGAAGGCCACCGACACCGCGTCACCCGACTCCTCGTTGAAGTCCGCCACCGAGTCAGCAGACTCCCGCTCCTCCAAGTCCACCAATGCGTGAGGCCACTCCTCCTCCTCCAAGTCCGGAAAAGTGTCAGGCCACTCCTCCTCCAAGTCCGACACAGCGTCAGATGTCCACTCCTCCTCCAAGTCTGATACAACTTCAGGCCACTCCTCCTCCAAGTCCGGCACAGCTTCAGGCCACTCCTCCTCATCCAACTCAGCCACGTCAGCCGTCTCCGCCGCCTCAGCAATCGCAGAAGAGACACGCCGCAGCTATGGTGCATAGCGGTACGAGTCGAGGTAGTACAGGAAGTACAGGCGGAGGCAAGCGATATAAATATGGTCCAAGCCTCGCGCCTCTTCCGCAGAGGCCTTATGACAAGTCCGAGGAGGAACCGCAGCCATATCGAAGGTCGAGGTGGAAGCCCATTTTGCACCGAAACCGCCACCGCCGCCAAGGGAGAAAGTGCCTGAGGAAAAGATTGACCACTTCATTCGTATGGCTCAGCAGCTCCCAAGCCTATTGACACAGACTATGAGCGCCACATCAGGAAGTTAAATCGAGCACGTCTACAGAAGGAGGCGAGCTCGAGCTCGAGCAAACAACAAGCAGCTGTCAAAAACTGCGGGAAAACCGTTCCCCAGCTGGGAGAACAGGCGGCATAATCGATCCCCCCGCTTGTTGTGCCAACAACACATAAGAGTACGCGCGCCCAATATTATTGTGGGCAAACCGTTAACGTACCCGAGGTGGGCAATGTGGTAACCGAGGAGCATATAACACAGGCTGAAATTCTCAAGATCACTGTTGGACAACTCCTCAAAATCGAGCCCATGCATGTGCTTAGAGAGGAGGAAATAAGCCAGAAATATGTCCGGGGCCAACCTTTGGTCAAGCTAGCGAATGGAAACAAAAGCTGAAATGGTTTCGACCCAAGGTAAGTAATTAAGTAGTACTAGCTAGCTAGCTAGCTGCCATTTCTTTAATTATCATGCTTGATTAATTATTATCTGATCAAATTCCATTATTGTAAAAGGCCCTTCAGCAGGCGCAGGGGATTGATCTGTGTGCATACTGCGTTTGCGAGAACATTCGCATGATGGCGTCCGAAAGGAGCAGATCTCAAAGACAGGAATGGGTACGTTTGTCAGAACACTATTCAAATTTTTTACACCATTATCGATATCTAGTCACACAACTAATACACATGCATATTGATCTCCTTCTTAACAGTTCACAGAGGTGCGGGACAAGCTCCTACAAACGGAGCACGTACAAGCACGTTAAGAGAAAATAGCGGGATTTTTGCTCGACCAGGTCATAGATCCGAAGGGAGAATACCATTACTCGCTACCGCCCCCATGAACCACTTCCAATTGTCATCGTGCTCCGAAGGCACCAATTAGGCTAATGCCACTGGCTCCGAAAGCAACATGTAGGAGAAATTATATATAGGTAGCTAATTGTGTATATATATATATATATATATACATGTGTGTATGTGTGAGTTAATATGGTGGTTTGTGAGACATTTGATGATATATATATGATCGGTTCTACTAGAAAT
>NC_041386.1:633113279-633130462 GCF_002162155.2 Triticum dicoccoides
GCATAACGTGTATAATGTGTAGTATCGTTAAATACCAGCAAACGAAAAAGAATTAAATGGAAAACACAAAATTAAATGAAAAAGAAATCATAAACCAAAAACCCCCCAAACCTTGTAGTACCGGTTGGTGTTACCAACCGGTACTAAAGGGCTCCCGGCCCCCGGAGCTGGCTCGTGCCACGTGGTTGCCCTTTAGCACCGGTTCATGCTGAACCGGTACTAAAGGGGGGGGGCCTTTAGTGCCCACACTTTAGTGCCGGTTACCGAACCGACACTAAAGGGCCTTACGAACCGGTGCTATTGCCCGGTTCTGCACTAGTGTAACCAAAAATAACTTACTCAGGCGGAGATGGGTAGGTAGCTCGAGGTGTTGCTATTGCGAGAAGGATGAAACAATACAACACCTATTTCGTGATTGCCTGCTTGCGAAGTTACTTTGGAGATCGGTGCATGTAGCCTTTAATATTTCACCTCCTAATAGCATAGAGATGTTGTTTGGGACGTGGTTTGATGGAGTGAATGTACATCTCGCGCGTAATATTCGGATTGGAATATGCACACTTATTTAGGCTATATGGAACAGTAGGAATGATATAATTTTTAACAGAAAACCTATGACTAATTTCTTGCAGGTTATATTCTGGGCTACGGCATGGATCCGTATTTGGTCATTACTCACTCCTGCGGCCTCCAGGGAGCAGCTGGCTACTGGGTGTAACCGATGAAAGATGGCAGCTCGGGTTTTTTTCAACAGGTTTGGATGACGATCACTGCATAGGATTGGTCCTTAGTGGACCCTTGTTAAGCCGGATGCGGCTTTGAGACTTGTATTTTTATTTTTACTTGGCTCCTTTTGTGAGCAGTACTTTGCACTCCAGACTTTGTTTTATCAGTTTTTTAATAAAGTGGCTACATGCATCTATCCGATGCAAAGGCCAGGGGATGACCTCTTTTTCAAAAAAAAAGCATAGACGAATAATTGAGGAAAACAAATGCAAACTTCGGAGAAAAGAGACATAATTAAGGCAAGCAAAACGCCTTAATTTCTCTACGCTTTTCCGTGATGCCACTCACAACTCGCATATAGAACTTCAGGACTCACTCGTGCTCCGTAATTTAAAATTCTAGTCAGGTCGGAAGCGAACGAACGCAAGAGGCAGCACGGTTTCCATGGGCTTTCTTGAACCATCAACAGGCGGAGGCGGCCAAATAGAATTCAGAGAAAACTGGATGCACTGAAATCCCCACAGCGCCTTCCGCAGCCGCAAGCTGCTCGCCCGGAGCTTCACAGACGCTATTCCATCACGCACAGAACACGGGCAGAGTGCACGGGCGGACAAGCTAATTGACTTGCACCAACCGCTCCTACATTGCTCTGATCCCCAATCCATAAGTGGCTTTGTGAATTGGAAGCATTGCACATATTCCCTGTGCCTCTCATTGCCACACCTAGCTACGTCAAGTTTTAGCGGCACACTGTCCAGACTATGAAGCAACTCTAAACAAAGCACATGTTGAACTATCAATCCGATCCTTATGTACAACAATTGCTGGAAGCCTTTTATTTATAAAATGAGAACGAGTGGCACCATGAAGTAATTGTACTGTCCTTCACACATTCATTGCATCTTTGGTACTAGTACATTATGGCTAGGTAATTTTACTTCTGGTTTCACTCTGAAAGATACGCCTAAGCCTAGTACGGTTGAGCTTCTTCATACACCAATAAAAAGTTATAGTAAAAGGTATTAATAGTGTCTCTAGCAGATCCGCTAAAAGCTAAATTTGAGAGAATTTTTTTACGTTTAAGGAGTTAAGAGCATCTCTAGCAGACCCCGTAAAAGTCGGACCCAGAAAACGCGTTTACAGTTCGTTGCAGATCAGGTTTGCAGGGTGACTTCGTGCGCTGCAGATCAGACCCCATATATGAAACTGTAAAAAAAACATTCCCCGGAGAAACTTGCAACGACATTCATCATACATAGTTGATCATCATACTACATCATTCATAGTACTACATCGAGGGGGAGGGGGGTTGCGGGTCGTGCAGCGTACCCGAGCATAGGCTACCAAAATCGACCGGTGCGGCGAGGCCGGAGGAGCTCAGTCCTCGTCGTAGTCGAGGTCGATCCAGACCTTGGTCTGCTCGGCCTTCATGACGCGCAGGTCCACCTCCTTGGACACGTGCGCCTGTGATGCCGCGACGCCCTGCTCGAGGAAGATCTCGAGCTCACAGCGGCGACGCGCGTCGGCCTCCTCCTCCCTCGCTGAGCGGTCCATGATGGCGTGCTCGAGGTAGTCCTCCTGCCCTGGGAGGAGGTAGTCTTCGGGGCCGATGACGCCTTGACGCGGCGGGTCTGCGTCGGCCTCGAGCTTGACGGCGAGCGGCCCGAGCTCCTATGGCTATCTCTTGACCGGAGTGATCCGCGATCTCGAGGCGCCTGCAGAGGAGCTCCCCGCGGAAGAGGAGCCGGAAGAGGTGCGGCAGCGGACCGCGAGCTCATGCTCGTACTGGTCAAGCTCGCGGCGTTCGAACACCAGCGGAGGCCGGCTCCCATAGTTGAGCCACTTCCGCGCCCCTCGCTTGCGTGCGGCGGAGGAGATGCGGCGGCGGCGCGCTCCACGCCATCCCCACCACTTCCGTAGTCGTCCATGGGTCAGGAAGGGTCGCTAGGGCTTTTTTAGGCTCGCCGGCAGCGAGAAATTGGGATGGAGGGGAGGGGAATCGCGGCGGTGGAGGTGGATAGGGTTTGACCCGTATCCGAGTGGTGAAACTGCATAAATAGCAGTGGAGAGGGTCTTTATCCGGGCCACGGAAAACTTTTTACGGGCAGAGCCCGAGATACGGAGTTTATTCTGGCAAGAAAATCGGGTCGAACCTGTATACTCGCCGGAATTATATGGGTTCGGCCCTTTCACGGGGTCTGCTAGAGATGCTCTAAGCACTACCTAGCAAATCCTCTAAACGCATAATCTCTACTCCTAATGGAGCAGTTGGTAGTCTCGCTTCCAGGTTTTTTTTCGTCCCACCACTTTCGTCCGGTTTTTTTTCGTAGGTTAACCGTCGTAGATTTTTTTCGATGCTGCTTTCTTATTCATCGGTTTATTTACCCATCAGCTCTTTCCTTGCAAATCAGCACTTTCCAAACGTGCACGTAATCACGGATCTAAATTTACTAACTTATCCAAATCAACCGATACCTTCCATTATTGCAAATTTCTTTAGGAAACAAATAATAGATTTTAAGGAAACAAATAAAAGATTTTAAAGACGCATCATACTTTACTAACAATCACTAAAAATCAAATCTAAATTAATTAACCTTACCTTAAATCACTCAATCACTTTAATTAGAAAACATTTTCTTTTCTAACTGCAGTTGGTAGTCTCGCTTCCAGGTTTTTTTTCGTCCCACCACTTTTGTTCGGTTTTTTCGTAGGTTAACCGTCGTAGATTTTTTTCGATGTTGGTTTCTTATTCACCGGTTTATTTACCCCTCAGCTCTTTACTTGCAAATCAGCACTTTCCAAACATGCACACAATCACGGATCTAAATTTACTAACTTATCCAAATCAACCGATACCTTCCATTATTGCAAATTTCTTTAAGAAACAAATAATATATTTTAAGGAAACAAATAAAAGATTTTAAAGACGCATCATACTTTACTAACAATCACTAAAAATCAAATCTAAATTAATTAACCTTACCTTAAATCACTCAATCACTTTAATTAGAAAACATTTTCTTTCCTAACTGCACCCCGCTTAGTGTGCACATAACAATCCGTAGTAATTAGAGTCACATGATTGAATCCATTTATTTAGAGTGACATGATTGAATTCATTTATTAACAATAATCCTCACCAAAAGTGCGTTTAGCAATTTTAGAGGGCGGACCAAAACTCTGTCATCCGCTCGCCCGCGTTTGTTTAGGTACAGGAAAAAATGGCATAATATATGGAAACAACACGACCGGGGAGGCGGCGCAATCTTCGGGGATAGGGGATCGGAGGAGAAGGATTGGCCTGGCAGCATGATCGGGGTGCTTCCCCGCGGCCGCGGCCGTCCTCGCGATGCCACCTACCCGAAATCAACGCTGCTCCCTGTCGTCAGCCGAGGCGACGCCGCCTGCCCTCCTACCCACGGTCCGCATCCGCGTGCAGCTACGGCGGGAGGAGAAGCGACGGGGCCGAGGTCCTTCATGTGTTCCGGGATGGAGGCCATGATTTCGTCGAGGTCGTTGCTGCCTCCTACACTCAGGGTGTGTCGCCGAGATCGAGGCGAGCATGAGGAGCTGTGGCCACCGGCATGGTCACCCCATCGCAGGGGATGAAGCACGCCGTCGGCCTACAGCTTGTGGAGATCACTGTTGCTCTTCAGGTCGCGTGGTGACCGGATCTTGCCGATGTGTCCCTCCCCAACGACCTCCTCTTCGCCCGGTTGGCCGGCATGGATCTCGCCACTGCTGCCCTCAACTTCTCTGCCTCGAGCTCGACGGTCAGCCACCATGGATCCCCCAGCTGGAGGGTCACGTGAACCAGCCGTCCTCCCATGCTGCAGCGGCGAGAAGGTGACATGGCTCTCCGTACACGAAGAGTGGAGTTCAGTCAAGTACTTATATACTTGGCCTCTACTGCTGATCCATGTACATGGAGAAGAACAGACAACCGCTCATTCATGCTTCGTTCCATTCCTTTGCGCTACATTACTGGAGGTGACATTTTCCTATCTCTCTATGTTGTAACAAACCTGCTGCCTGCATAGTTAATGGATTTTTTATTTAAATTTATCGCTGCTTAGTGCTTTGTTGCAATTGTTCACCCAAGATTCTTATATATAATCTGAGCGTATGCAGGCATACTTAGCTTTGCTATTCCATTTTTTCTGACGCATAGAAATAAGAGTATTGTCCAGGTTAGGTATTCAATTGAGTATGGTATTTGGATTGCTATCAGAATGTCTTTTCTATGCATGTGATTTCTCACATCTGGTTATAATATTTGTGAAGACGTGCATTGCACGTGCACTTGGAAGCGGGCCTGTGGCCCGCGCTGGACGGCGCCGACGCCGACCCGAGCCACCTCGTCCGCGTATTCTTGGAGCTGTGGCTGGTCGATTTACATAAAATTAATACCCCCAGTTCTGGTGGCAAATATAATACACATAATCCATATTGTTATGCACTAGCGTGTATGTGTGAAATAGATGGATTATGGTCCCGTACCCAATAAGATAGATATGCGTGTGTGTTAGAGAGAGAGGGAGAGGGGGATAGAGAGTGAGGAAGAGGGAGGAAGAGTGTGTGTCTGTGTGTGTGAGGATTTAATGGTAAAAAAGATCGTCAATGTCGTAATATTGAACTCTTGAAATTAATGTGACCCCGTTGCAACGCACGGGCGTTCTTCTAGTTCACTAAAAATACAACTTTGTTTCCCTAAAAAGCTATCATTTGGACCAAATTTGTTCCAAAGAGCTCTAAGCATATTTGGGGAGGCCGCGCCGCCCCTCTCGGCTCCAAGCCGGGCTGCACCGTCGCCTCCCTCGTCATCACTAGAGAGCTCCTGATGCCCTCCCGCAGCCCTGTCATCCATTCGTCCACCTTCTCCTTCGTCGCCGGTACTGGTTTTGGCTGGATGCATTGTCACCGTCACTGTCAGTGCAAAGTTTCAATCCATCGCTTCTGAGTCCTGATTTTGCTAGTAATGGAGCCGCATGAGGTTAGAGAAGCAGATGGGGCTTCGGGCGCCAGCCCACACTGGCCGGCGGACCGGGAGTGGCCCTTCTTCATCGCCTCCATGGCCGAGCTCCGCGCCGCTCTCGTTCACTCGGCCTTGAGCTCCCCGCTATTGGTGTACGCACTCTAGCGAGCCATTGCGCTGCAACAGTGCCAATGTCAAATATGCATAGCTTTAAATAACGTGCTAAGCCTCTTAGCAACGGATCATTTCTAAATCTAAACGCCATAGGATGCTATAGCGGAGCTATAAAGAGCTATCTAAAATGATTTTTTAATGTGTTTGGATCAAAATTCCTTAGCGCAAGACCTCTAGTAATCGATATAGCGTGCTATAGCAAAGTGAAATTGCTTCACTTACGGATGGTGATTACGGAAACTGTCCTACGGACATATGTGCCAGCGCCTAATTCATCCCCCCCCCCCCACCCCTGAATTTCGGAGATGGGGCCCTCCTCCTTCCAATCAGATGATTTCATTTCAGTTCGTAAGTCTAAACGCGTTGAAAGTTGCCTGTAAGTGTAGCATCTCCCATAGCGAATCTTTTTTTCGATAAAGGGCGATTTTATTAACTCAAAAATGTAGTATCAAGTGGATACAAAGCATTATGAGCAACATCCGGCCTCTGCATAATTAGGATGCACACAGCCGAACACCAAAAGTCTGACAACCAGAAGAAAACAAAAACCGACAAATCGGCAATAGTAGAGTCCTATAGACCGACACTGTGCCTATGTCAAAAGGTGAGATGGACCGATCCGGAGGTTATGCTGCCACCCATGTTGGGTAAAAAACTCCCATAGCGAAGCTATATCGCACTATTTAAAACCATGGATATGTAATACATTATCCCGTATAATTGGGGCTACCCTATGCTACCAACTGTGTGAAGCTATCATTGCCATGGATACTGGATAGCATGATGCAATATATAGAGCCAGTCAAGAGGTTGAGGACAGTATTAGCAACACCAAATTCTTCAGTCAGGGAGCTGGTATGCCATTCTGTTCTTATGTCACATCGGTCATAAAATCATAGTTTTAAATAGCCGGCTATAGCCCCGCTATAGCTGTTTGAGGGTGTTGCCGCTAAATGATTTCATGTAAAATTTGCCACTATAGCTCCGCTATAGCCCAGCTATAGCTATTTTTAAGGGTCGCCGCTAAATGCCATAGCCCGTTATTTAAAACATTGCATAAAACTGGAGCAGGGAAAGCGAGAAAGTTGTAGTCGGTGCGTTCACTTGTGTGACGACACAGAATTTGTGCTGATTCAGAACTTTGATAAGCAACCGAACAATGGACTAAAGACTGGCGATGCATACATTATGAAGGATGCCTCGGAAAACTTGTTGCTGTCAGTTTTCCTTGCATGTCTAAAAGTCCCAGGCTCGTCACGTGGCCAAGTTTTTCACTGGAAGAAAATGCAGAAAAAGCCACCAATCTAATGGGATGGATTTGTATGATCATGTCTGTGCATTCTACTCCAACCGGCAGTCTAGGCCGCATACTACACAGTCTAACTTGCAGAGAGGGATGCGCCGGTCCGGAGGTCGATTGGGTAGCTCTGCTACAGTACGCACGGCTGCGTGTGTGAGGTCGAAGGTCCTCAATTTCAAAATTTGAACACAATGATTGATTTGGTTCTGCTGAAACATAGCCTGGAGGCAAACCGTGGGAGTCCAGAACTACTACAGCTGAACTGTCAATGAGGCAAGTTTAGAAAATTTCTTCAGTGACGCGTCCGAAAAAGAAAACTGAATAATTCTGAAGATTGGTTCGCTCAAACCTATCCACACCATTCCTGGCTTGC
Source organism: Triticum dicoccoides (assembly GCF_002162155.2). Lineage (NCBI taxonomy): Eukaryota > Viridiplantae > Streptophyta > Magnoliopsida > Poales > Poaceae > Triticum > Triticum dicoccoides. The sequence goes on from NC_041386.1 coordinate 633,120,831, forward strand.
TTTACCATTCTAGCAGCGGCCAAGTGTCCGATCCAAAAAAAAAAAGTTCTCGTGGCGGGTGTTTCTGCCGGCCGGAATTCAGAGTTGTTTTCAGACCTGAAGCGAACGAACGCGAGAGGAGGCATGGTTAACATGGGCTTTCTTGAACTATCAACAGAAGGAGATGGCCGAAGAGAATTCAGAGAGAACTGGATGCACGAAAATCCCCACAACGCTTGTCAGACTCGCAAGCTGCTAGCCCGGAGCTCCACGGACACTACTCCGTGACGCACAGAACACACGCAGAGCGCACGGGCAGACAGGCAGATTGTTTCGCACTAACCGCTGCTACATTGCTCCGATCCTTTGTCCAGGAACGGCTCGGTGCATTAGACACATTGCATGCATTCCCGGTGCCTCCCATTGCCACATCTACCGATGTACGCCAAGTTTTAACGCCACACTGTCCAAGACTTCGAAGCAACCCAAGCACATGTTGAGCTATCAATTTGATCCTCAAGTGCAGCAATTGTTGGAAGTCTCTGTATATATAGAAAGAAGTGGCACCGTGAAGTAATGGTACAGTCCGTCACACGTTTGGTTGCATCTCTTTGAAAGGTACTAGTACTTTTCACAAGGTTGCGTTAATTAATTTGGATTGGAGGAATTAGATAATTTTACTGCCCGGTTTACTCCGAAAGATACGACTAGACTTGTACGGTTGAAGTTCTGCATACACCAATCGTAAAATTCGAATGAAGGCAACGTACATACAGTTGTTGTTGCCTTGGAACACCTATTTCCTTTGCTCACGGTACAACCTGTTTACATTCTTTTCAACTCTACGGCATTCCCGAAAAGTCAAAAGCATTGGGATCATGCACTACCGGAATAACCTTATATGCCTACGGCCCTATCTATGCCGACGGCTGCCGTAGGCATAGATAGAGCTATGCCGACGGCCTGGGGAAATATTGTCGGCATAGAAAAGCCATCGGCATAGCTCCATCTATGCCTACGGCAACTGTAGGCATAGTAAGACCGTCGGCATACATCGATCTATGCCTACGGCAGCCGTAGGCATAGTTAGGCCGTCGGCATAGAGGTGGCCCTGGTGGCCCGAGGACAGACGGCGAGCTGACGCCGTCAAATCTATGCCGACGGCCCTGACGGCGGCCGTCGGCATAGATATCATCTGTTTTTTTACTAGGAGCTACCACGTCGCAGAGCTATGCCGACGGCAAAGCCGTAGGCATAGTTTTCCATCTATGCCCCGCCACGTGGCGCCTCCTGGTAGCCCCGAGAACTATGCCTACGGCATGGCCTTGGCGACGACGCTGTTAGCTGTCGTCTCTTCCTTTTTTTGCCGATGGTGAAACTATGCCGACGGTTGTACGAAAGTCGTCGACATAGGCAGCTATGCCGACGGCTTTAGTACGCCGGCGGTCTGACAAGAGTACGCTGACGCATTCTATGCCGACGGGCATATGCCGACGGCAGCCGTAGGCATAGGCCTATGCCGACAGCATTGTGGCCTATGCCTACGGCTACAGATTCCGGTAGTGATGGTCTGCTAAAGAAGAATTTGAAAACGGAAGTACTTACTATCGTGACGTATATATACACGTACATCACTCTTCAACGTGTTAGGGTTGTAGCATCGTATTTATGTCTCAACCTATTGATCAGTTCTTCAACTCAGGGTTTATGTGTTTCTCTTGTCTACTGCGGCCAGTCCTTCACCATTCCCATCACAATCCTGCTCCTGAACTCGCTAGGTTCCCGCAGAATCCGCTCAGTTCGATCCTCCCAGAGCTCGCTTCTACCTCACCCGGACCCACGGGAAATAGAATGGAACTGCAAGCCCTCTTACGGCCGTCGGAGACTCACACCTCGCACTTTCCTCTACTATTTCGAGTTCTTCTGACATCGACTATGCGTTGTTCCTTTCTTGAAGGCGCCGTCACGGTGGCCCTGCGTCCTTCGTGTTACTCCGGGTGAAAACCTCGATTCAATGGATCGGGCGGTGGTGGCACTCCCGTGTCGTTTATTTCTTGGAGGCACCGCTTACTGGTACATCAAGTTTTGGCTTCGTCTCCTCGCAGTGACTCGTTCACGGTTGAGAGCTCCTTAGATCCCTAGCTATGCTCTATCTGTCCACTTCTTGTTTGCTTTGGGCTAGTGTTATTGTTCGTCAGCTCCCTTATATCTGCCTTGGGTGTGTGTGTGGTGTTAGGTTGTATGCATTCTATATGTTGGTCGTGCTTTATATATATAATAAAACGAGATGAAAGCCTTTTTTCAGTAATGACGCAACCGAAAGAAAAAAAAACTAGAATTCTAAAGATTGCTTCGCGCAAGCCTATCCACACCATTCTTTATATGTATTCTCGGCTTGTTTTAGGGTTCTAGCAGCGGCGATGTCTCTGAGCCAAAGAATTCTTACTTGGAAGGAGTAAATTGCTCAAACCACCACATTTGTGGTTAGGGTTCTCCAAAACTTCCGCTTTTGTCAAAACATTATAAAAAACCACCAACTCTGTGGCAAGTGAGTAACAAATCACACTAATTCGAAACTAATATTGTCTAATAGCAAAACTGACGGGTGGGACCTGTCTATCCGTGCTGACGTGGCAAAGACTAGTCCTAATCTATGGTTGACATGCTGAGGTGGACGGGGGTCCCACCTGTCAATCACACATCCTCTCTTCTCTCCTTCTTCCTCCCCACATATGTCTCTCCCTCACACTGGTCATCCAACAGTGCCGCCACTCCCCGCCGCCTGGCACCGCCCCTCTCAGCACACCTCCCCATCGATGGGCGCCGGCCGAATCTAGTGCACCGCGGTCATCTATGCCCGCCGCCCCCCTCACCGCACGCCTCTCTGCCAGTTGGCGCCGACCAAATCCGAGGCTGTCGATTTTCTCTCCGGTTGCCCCGTCCCGCCGCCCCCTCCCCGCGCACGCCTCCCCCCGCCCCGCGCCGGTCGAATCCGAGGTCATCTTCGCCCGCCGCCCCCTCACCGCGCGCGCCTAGGTCGTGGCTGGTGCTTGGACAGGAGCCGGCGGTGGTGGCCTGGTTTTGGTTGGGCACGAGGCTTCGTCGGTGAGGCGATGGTTGGGCGGCAGCAGAGCCAGCAGCAAGCCGTGCCGCGTGGTCGTGCCCATCCATGACGAGCTGTTGGTCGTGGCCGAGCCGGCTGGCGCGGCTCGGTTCGCAGCCAGTGGCTAGTGCGGCATGGATTCGTGTGAGGAGCATGACATAGGGGGAAGATAGGAGTATGACAGGTGGGGCCCCGTTCCATGTCAATGTACTGTCCACATGTAAATGCCAAGTCAGACTGGCAAGTGGGCCAACTCTGTCAGTTTCTTACTTAGTGGCTGCTCAGTTTCGAATCAGTGTGATTTGTAACTCACTTGCCATAGAGTTGGTGGTTTTTTGTGTTTTTTGACAAAAACGGTACTTTTGAAGTACCATAGCCACAAATGTGTTGGTTTTGAGCAATTTACTCTATTTAGAAGCCGCCTAAGCTCTCGGGTCTGGTGTTTTTGCCAGGCGCAAACGCACAATTCAGAGAAGAGACGCATAATTCGAGCAAAGATGCACAATTCAGGCCCCTTAAAAAAAGATGCACAATTCAGCAAACAAACGCACAACTGAATATGGACCACCCCGTCGCCGGCCGAATTTCAGAATTCTCGTCGGCCCGGAGGGGAACGAACGCAAGAGGCAGCATGGTTTACATGGGCTTTCTCGAATCATCGATAGACAGACACGGCCGAAGAGAATTCAGAGAGAACTATGTGCACGAAAATCTCCATGACGCCTCTCTCACCCACAAGCTGCTCACCCGGAGCTCCACAGACGCTACTGCATCACGCACAGAAGATGTGCAGAGCGCGCGGGAGGACAGGCTGATTGTCTCGCATGAAGGGCTCCTACATTACTCTCAGCCTCGATTCGGGAGCGGCTTGCTGAACTGGGCGCATTGCACGCATTCCCGGTGCCTCCCATTGCCACATAGAGCAATGCTTCGGTAGACCCCCCTCACAAAGCGTATAAAGGGCAATATAGACATTTCACAAATTATACAGTAGTCTGTTGTACACGTATTAATAAAAAAAATTAGACACATATCCGTAATAAATGCGAAAAATAAAAGCACTTGCACCTGGTATCGAACTCACAACCTGGCCATGAATGGAACCGATGCTAACCAGACAGCATAGTAACTGAGTACGGCTAAAAGGCAGTGCTAACATTTAAAGTACTATTTAGAATTGCAGATCCGACTTTTTCTTTTCTTTTCCAATACTTTTGCAAAACAATGCGAACAAAATTTCTTGAAAATGCCAACAATGTTTCAAAATCATAAAAAAATAGAATATTCTTTTCTTAAATATGAACAGTTTTCTAAAAAGTGAATTTAAAATACGCACTTAACATTTTCCCAGTATACAGTGTTTTTCTTTCAAATACAAACTAAACATTCTTTAAAATATATGCTGAATATTTTTGAAATGCACGTTGAATAAAATTAGTAGACATGATGAACACTTTTTATACACAGTGAACATTTTCCCAAAACCGGTTGCTCGTTCAAAGTGGGCCAACGCATATCGTGTGGGTCGCTTTACTTCAACAAAGCCATGACAGTTTGACACCCTCGGGCGGCAAATAGGGTTCGCCTTCGGGAAGTAGAGTCAGATAGAAGGTGCCACGCACAGTATGCTGCCTCGACTGGCCCCGTCCATTATCGCACGCGAAAACAGGGAAACTACCTTTAAAAGGAAAGGGCAATGAGCGGATCAAACCCTGTAACTCTCACTGCCGACCGCTCGCCGCTAGGTACACAAACTGATAAGCTCAAATGTCTAACTACAAAAACGCAAACTACTAGAACTATCCTTTACCAACCAGCTTACTCAGACTTTTTCCACTATTTTCTTTCTCTTTTTTGCTGATAGTTTTTGTTTCTTTTCCATTTCCATTTTTCCAAAATTTCAAAAAAAGTTTGCCTATTCAAATTTTGTTCATAAATTATAACATTCGCATTCTAAAAAATTATACAAACATTGAACAGACACAATTGTAAAAAAAAAGGTACAAACATTGGAATACAAATATTCATAAAATACAAGGCTTCATCTCATAGCATGTTGTTTTTCGACATCCTTTTTTCCAGTGGCTTGTATGACCAAGTTATGGCACCATGCCAAGTTGCTTTGCTTTTCGACAAATTTTGTATTTTCTGGAGTTTTCTCGGTAAAAAATGGTCGATAAATGGCGGGACGTGTCGCAACTTGCATATGGTGTAGGAAATCATTCAAACCTGGTGTAAATGACTACCATGGGCACGCCTACCTGCTTACGGAAGTTTGGGTCAGTCTTGAGATTTCCAAAAATACCATGTTCGACGGAGACTGTTCGGTTAGAACAGAAGAGTCCAATTGGGAGTAGCCCATTTCTCAACATCTCTTAAATGGTCTCAGTTTTTTTTCATGTCATTGTATGATCGATTTAAGGCACCATGTCATGTGGTTTCGGGTTTCAACAAGTTTTGCATTTTTTGGAACATGAATTGAGAAAAATATTCATGTTTGTAGATTTTTCTGAAGGACTTGAGAAAGTTCATCGATTTTGAAAATTTTGGCAAAACAAGTTCATCTACTTTGAAAATATGCATTCATTTTGAAAAACTTCATCAATTTTGAGAAAAAGGAACATCAATTTTGAAAAAAAAAATCATCTATTTTCAAAAAATGTTCATCAATATTTTTTATGAATTTTTAAAAAGTTATCGATTTAGGAAAACGTTCACCAAGTTTGAAAAAATATTTGCAAATTTTGTTAAAAGTCCATTCTTTCATAAAAACGAAATTGGAAAAAGTTTGCACATTGCAAGAGAAAAGGGAAAATAAAAAATGAACAAAAAAGAAAGGAAAACGAAAAATAAGAAATAGAGAAGGAAAATAAATCTGGGACAAAACCGTTAAAAACGAGAAAAAAAAGAGCAAGAAAAAGGAAAGAAGGAAAGAAGTAAAGAAGAAAATTGGGGGGAAAAGCTGATAGAAGAAAAGAATAAGAAAGACACCTGCAACCATGTTAAGTGGTGGTGGCAAGTTTGTTATGGCGTTGCATTTTGAACCAAAAGTTCCTGTCTCGAATCTTGGCACACTCATATATTTTTGCAATTTAAAGAGATGGTTGGGACGGCCCAGCGCGCAAGTGTATGGCCTATATGTATACATCGAATGGATATTCTAAAAAGAAAAACATACACAACAAAATATGACCATCATGTCCTTTATTATGAAGAGGTATGGGCTAATCTGAGCCGTCTTTGTGTTTAGGGGGGTCTACCAAAGCAGAAGTGTTGCCACATATATGTATGTCAAGTTTTAATCCCACACTGTCCAGACTTTGAAGCAACTCTAACCCAAGCACATGTTGAACTATCAATTTTAGCCTCAAGTGCAGCAATTGCTGGAAGCTCGTGTTTATAGAAAGAAAATTGGTGCCACCCTGCAGTAATTGCGCTGTCCTTCACATATTCGTTGCATTTCTAAATGGTACTAGTACCATTAGCTAGATAATTTTACTGCCGGTTTCACTCTGAAAGATAGGCCTACTACGGTTGAACTTCTGCATACACCAATCAAAACTCAGACATACTCCTGGAGCTTGTTTGGGTGGCTCTGCTGCAGTGCACACGGCTGCGTGAGTGAGGTCGCAGGTGCTCAATTTCGAATTTTGCTGCGCCTCAGTAACAAGAAAGCCGCTTACAAAGATCAGCTTGAATGTTGGAACAAATGTACAAAATGACGTATGGGTTCAAGCAGTACATACGTGCAAGAGTAGTTCACTTAGAACTTGGGAGTGGTAGTGAAGTGCCGAAAAAAGGTGCACACGACCTGAAACTTCACGACATCATTTAGTAATTCATCCCGGCCAGTACACTTTTGTGTAAAAAAAGCAAATAAAAATAATGTCTGCTCGGACATCCTTATGTATTTTTGTTACATCGTGTCATTAATAATATTTAGAGGCAGCGCGTAGGGTTCCTCCGGGTCGCTCGCGAGAGCGACATAGGAGAGGAAGATTCACCACTGGACGAGGGGTTCTCAACTCCCTTTTCACCCTTCCAAATGACTGAATCGCACCTGGACAAGAGGAAGATGTGGGGACACCTCTCTCTCTCTCTCTCTCTCTCCATCCTGGTCCACGACTCTCCTTTTCTCTTTCATTTTTCTTTACTTTTCTTCCAAAAAACTTAATCTCTGTGCAACATGTGTCCCAATGGGATGAAGAAAAACAAGGAGAAGAGTGTCCCTCTTAGTTCTAGGTTTAAGTAGTTGTATTAGAAAACACTACTAATAGCATCAAGAATTTCACTACAATTAATTATGTTGTCATAGAAGTCCATAAACACCAATACCGAGCACACTGCCAGTGCCAACCATGCAAACATTGATTCGAGAAATATGCATCTCTAAATTACTAGTACTGTAGTCAAGTGACTAGATGAACTCTGATATTTAGAGCAAGTATAATAAGGTGATGCAAGCGGGCTATAAGGATTTAAATATTTTATTATTGTTGAGTTGGAAGAGAGAGAAAAGGAGAAAGAAGGGAAGCGGGCTGTAGACTTACAGCCGGCCGTACCACGAGCTCGAAGAAATTTTGTGAGAGTGGAAGGTAGGCCATATGTTGACAAAGTAGTACTTTCTAATAGCCAACTATTATATTTTTGTTACATCATTTCATTAATGATATTTAGGCCGGTCGAGCGGTGGCGCAAGGCTGTGGCGGGGCCCGCGGCATGGTGGCGCGCGCTCTGTTCAGCGGCGGGGGAACCAGATGGTGGCGTGCCGGCGAGCAAGGCGGGGGTCTGCGGTGCGGCGTCCGCGGGTGGTTCGACTTCGGGCGGAGGCGTGCTGGCGCGAATCCGCCCAGGTCTGGCAGGTTGGCGGCGGTTAATTTTTTTGGTTAGAAACAAAGAGTCCTTAACAGACTCACCGCGATTCTGAGACGTAAGATCGTAGGCTGTTACTTACTCGGATGTGGTTCTAGCCCACGTCTCCCTACCCAATCGCGCCTACATATTGGAGGTGTCGGCAACCCTAGCTGCCACCCGAGATCAGATCACATCTACTCTGCCTCCGCGCATATTGCCCACCGTCATTCCACTCGCTTGTGCTCCTGTCGGCGATCCCATCCCGTCGACTGTGTGCACAGCTTTAGGGGAGAGCAGGCCTCCGGAACTCTTCCCTTTGCGATCCTGCACCGAGATAAGGGCAATTAGGTTTTTGGGGAGCGTCTCCTATGCGTCTGCTCACCGCCATTCTTCTACGTCCACCACTTTGTATAATTTCTGGTCGCCTTCATCATCAACAAGTCCACTGGCGCCGAAAAACTCGCCGCCAAGTAGAAGGCCACCACCACCACCGCTGTCGTCGTGGTTTTAACCTGGCCTAGTGGATGATATAACTCGTTTATCCCGCTCCTATTTCTATTTGTGTTGGCCGTATTAGCTATTTATGTAGAAGTTTTTGCTATATGCATAGTACAATATGTGATTAATACTGTCCATGCCGGTCATGATTTATATATATATATGGATTAATTGAATCGAAAAATTACTGATATACTCAATAGACATCTCCAAGCTTGCGTGCCTTATGATGCGACTAAGGGCCTGTTCGGTAGCTCGCCAGCTCCCAGCTTCCACAAATCCGCAAGGGAAGCTGGCCCGAACGGCCCAGCTCCAGGAAGCTGGCTTCCTAGATCGAAGCAACATCGACGTACAAAAACTTGGAGCCGCAGTTTTGTCGATCCCAGAAGCTGGATTCCTGGAGTTAGCGTTATTTACAATCGGATGCCACCGCGAAGTGCCTCACGTACCAGTTCGTTATGTTTCCCTCCGATCTGGGCCAAGCCCATCCTCTCTCGTCCTGTTTCACACCGATCCTACCTGTTGAGCCGATTGGGCTCTAGCCCGCTCAGGCAGGCCGGCCTGCTAGCGTGACGTGAAGCCGAAGTGATCGAGCCGAACGGTTTTCCATCGATCCCGATTCGTGGAAGAAGCTAGCGATCGAAAACAGAAGCTGGATTTGAGGATTTCCTGGAGCCAGGGAGTTACCGAACAGGCCCTAAAAGGGGCAACAATAGTGGTTCACTTATATTACCATGGAATCTAGGCACTTGAGAAGTTGTAATACAATATTACCATATTGGAGTTACCATATGCTACCAACTGTGTGAAGCTATCATTGCAATTGGATCCTAGAAAGCATGATGCAAAATACAGCTAGAAGTCCAGAACTACTATAGTTGTTAGTTGAACCGTCAATTAGGTAAGTTTAGAAAATTTCTTCCGTGACGCAACCAAAAAAAAAAAGAATTCTGAAGATTGCTTCCCCCCAAACCTATCCACACCATTCCTTATATGAATTATGGGCTTGCTTTAGCGTTCTAGCAGCAGCGAGTGTCCGATCCAAAAAATCTTTCTTGGAGGCCAGCTAAGCTATCGGGTCCGGTGTTTCTGCCTGGCACAAATGCACAATTCAGAGCAGGTATGCAAAATTCAAGAAAACAAACACAAGACTCAGAGCAAAGACGCACAATTCAAGAAAAAAACGCACAATTGACCC
>NC_041386.1:633130982-633154062 GCF_002162155.2 Triticum dicoccoides
CACACACACAGACACAGACAGACGCACACTCACAATTGCCCGCCGGAATTTAGAGTTCTTGACAGGTCGGAAGTAAGTGAACGAGAGAAGCAACATGGTTCCCACGGGCTTTGTTAATCATCAACAAGCGGAGACGGCCAAAGTGAATTCAGTCAGAACTGGATGCATGAAAATTCCCACAAAGCCTTTCTCGACCGTGAGTTGCTCGCCCGGAGTTCCACGGACGCTACTCAGTCACTCACAGAACACACGCAGAGCGAGCCGGTGGACAGGCCGATTGTCTCGCACCAGTGGCTCCTACAGTAATCTTATCCTCAATTCTGGTACGACTTGGTGAATTGGATGCATTGCACGTATTCCCGGTGCTTCCCATTGCCACATCTATGTATGTCAAGTTTTAGCACCACACTCTCCAGACTTTCAAGCAACTCTAACCTAAGCACATGTTGAACTATCAGTTCGATCCTCAAGTGCAGCAATTGCTGGAAGTTTCGTATTTATACAAATAGAATGACTGTCACCACGAAGTAATTGTACTGTCCTTCCCACATTCGTTACATCTCTAAATGATACTATTACTTTATATCTAGATAATTTTATTGCCCACTTTACTCCCAAAGATAGGACTAGTACAATCGAACTTCTGCATACACCACATAAAGTTAGAATAAAGGTATATAGTCGTTGTTGCCTTGGAACACCTATTTTCTTTGCTCATGGAACAAGCCGTTTGCATTCTTTAAGAACGTTCTCATAATGCCTTTTATTTTTGCAAAATGATTATTGAGACATATGGACAACTATAAACTTAAGAGGCTGGTTTGCGACGCTGAATGTTGAACACTTAAACACATGCCTGAAAGTCAAAAGGATTGGAGATTTGGAGTTGAGGGTGCGCTAATAGAGGACTTCAAATGCAATACATCCACCGTTCAAGTTTACAAGTCCTCTCAAATTTTGAGACCAAAATTGATTAGCAATTTGCCATAACTCAGAATTTATTTGTCAAAATTAGGCTCAAAATCGGAGTGGAAAATTGTCAAAATTGATTAGAAATTTGTCATAACTCAGATTTTATTTGTCGAAATTAGGCTCAAAATTTCTCATAACCCAGAATTTTCAGCCAAGGCAAAGTATTTTCCCACATAGTGCGATAAATTTTGAAGAAATTTTTTTATGCAAAAGAGTGAGTGGGAGGACAGTGCAGCTCGACGAGGTTATAGATTCTTTGTCATCAGGTCAAAGGGAGAAATGCTAGGAGTAGTTCCAGAATTTCCTACTACGAACTGATGCAGAAGCCTCTACATGAGATATAGAGACTTCGGACGACCTTACAGCTGAACTATATAGGTTAGGCCAAACTCATGCAAACCTTCATGGTATGCAAACGAGATATTGTTGCAACAATGAACCTATAATATACAATAAAGCGTTCATGGGCGCTAACTCCGGAAATGGCTAAAGTGTACAACGTCGGCGGCGATGCGCCCGCATATTCGGGGAGGCCCCTGGTTCTCATGTGCGGCTGTGAGTTCAATATGTACTAAGAAAACATATACAACTAGAAATTACAAGTGAGACTTCTTCGCTTGGGGTGGCGGCGAATCCAAGGTATAACACAAATTCCTTTATGTTTGTAATTAGGTATATTAATCTCATAACAGTATACACATGCAGAGAGGATACACTTGCAACACATGGATATGAGTCGATCTAGTGAAGCTTTATGTAAAACAATTGGCAATTGTTGGACTGCTACTATCGATGACTGAGAGAGAAGGTAGATGACGCACTTATAGACGCGTGAGAGAAGCAATTCCAGCTCAACAAGAAGCAAGTCCAAAGCAACGAGATGTAAGCCCAAAGAACAAAAAACTAAAAAGCGTGCTACACTCTTTGCCACTGTGATGATTTGGTTAATACTCCTTGAATCAACATCAACAATTCTCCTTGTGAGAGCTTTGCACAAATGATGTTTTTAATTTAGGCGACGACGAGTAAAGCTATATAGTATGTAGTGTTTATACGTTTTATGCTATGTAGTGTCTGACTGAGAAATGTATTCTTTAATTATGTTATGATGATGCTGATGTGGTAGCATTGTTGAATTATGCAATTAACTAGTTTAAATTAGTGTTCAAAATGAACTTGTGTCCAAAAACTTATATTTGTTTTTCACGGGATCTGTTAGCTGAAAAAAAGTATAACCCCTCAACTGTTTTGACTTTTGGAATAGCAGAGGTCTAGCTGACTTGGCTAAACGTAGATTCCTGTCTAAGACAACGGTAGAGCAACATTTAGACTTTATTGCGCTTTTGGAAACTAGACGAGATAATAACTTCACCTCACAGTTCCTTGGAACTCTTTTCGGTGGAATTGATTTTGATTGGCATGTCTTACCTCCTAGAGGAAGATCTGGTGGGATCTTGCTACGGGTTCGGTGTGCAACACTCGAGGTGCCTAATGTGGTCAGGGGAGACTTTACGGTCAAATTTTGGGTGAGATCCAAATTGGATGGATTCCGATGGTCTCTTGTGGCTGTATATGGAGCAGCACAACCTAAATTCAAACCAGATTTTTTAGCCGAGTTAGTGCGGATTTGTGGCGATGAATCCTTGCCTATCCTAGTCAGTGGGGATTTTAATATAATTCGGAGGAGAGAGGAAAAAACAATGACAATTTTGATAGACGATGGTCTATGATGTTCAACATGATTGTCGAGAGTCTTAATTTGAGAGAAATTGAGGTCATCGGTAGACAATTTACTTGGGCCAGTTTGTTGCCCATTCTGACTTATTAGAAGTTGGATAGGGTACTCGCCAGTGTGGAATGGGAACAAAAGTACCCTTTGGTGTCGGTTCATGCGATGCGTAGAGGGATCTCAGATCATACACCTCTTCGGGAGAGGCTACCCATGTCGCGAATAAGAATGATTTCTCTTTCGAACTAAGCTAGTTCGAGAAAGAAAACTTTCTGGAGATCATTGCACGCGAATGGGCAAAACTTGTTAGCGGTAGAACTAGCATTAAGAGATGGCAAAATAAGATCAGACATCTGAGATAGTTTTTGCGAGGTTGGGCCAGAAATGGAGTGGGATATACAAGCAAGAGAAAGAACGCCTTACTCATTTAATTGAGACTTTAGATTTAAAAGCCGAAAGCAATCTTCTTACGATTACTGAGCAACACTCCAAGTCCGAAGCTGAGCAAGGCTTACGCGCTCTTCTTAGAGAAGAAGAGCTCAAGTGGGCACTGCGCGCTAAAGTGCTTAAGGTTGTCTAAGGGGACGATAATACACAATTCTTCCATATGGTTGTGAATGGTAAACATAGGAAGAAGAAAATCATACAGCTCGAACAGGACGAGGGGACAATTCTAGGGCACGAGAATTCGAAAGCGCATATCTCTAATTACTATAAAGAACTTTTTGGGCATCCGGAAGCAAGCATGGTGGCCCTAGATGAATCTAGTTTTGGAGATATACCTCAACTTTAGGTAGAGGAGAATGATATTCTATCTGCACCATTTACTGAGAAGGAGGTTTTGAATGCCATCTCACAAATGAAACTGAATAAACCACCGGGACCAAATGGGTTTCCAGCTGAATTTTATAATAAATGTTGTCATATTATTAAGAATGATCTTATGCCTATGTTTCATGACTTCTTTAGTGGCCATCTCGAGCTGTTTCATCTTAATTTTGGCCTCATTACGCGGTTACCCAAAAAAGAAGAAGCGGTTCGGATTGAACAATTTAGGCCAATATGTCTTCTTAATGTGAGTTTCAAAATTTTCACAAAGGTTGGTACCAATAGATTGACACAAATTGCTCATTTAGTGGTACAACCGAGTCAAACAGCGTTCATGCCAGGGCGACACATACTTGAAGGGGTTGTCGTGCTGCATGAAACACTTCATGAAATCCATTCGAAGAAGCTAGATGGGGTTATCTTCAAAGGGGATTTTGAGAAGGCATATGATAAAGTTAAATGGCCTTTCCTTCAGCAGGCAATGCACATGAAAGGATTTAGTGAGGCTTGGCGGAGCCAAGTGGGTTCTCAAGTCCAGAATGATAGTGTCGGAATCAAGATTAATGATGATATCGGTCATTAATTTCAGACACATAAGGGTTTGAGACAAGGAGATTCCATGTTTCCTCTCTTATTTAATATAGAGGCCGATATGTTGGTCATTCTTATTGGCAGAGCCAAACAGCATGGTCAGGTGAAGGGTTTAGTTCCTCATTTGGTCGATGGAGGAGTCTCCATCTTGCAGTACGCTGACGACACCGTCTTATTCATTCATGGAACATGACATTGCTAAAGCGCGCAATATGAAACTTATATTGTGCCTCTTTGAACAATTGTCTGGACTAAACATAAACTTTCACAAAAGTGAGTTGTTCTGCTTTGGGATGGCTAAAGACGAACAAGACACATATAGACAACTGTTCGGGTGTGAATTAGGGTCGTTACCATTTAGTTATTTGGGCACACCAATTCACCACCGTAAGTTGTCTAATAAAGAATGGAAGTGTATCGAAGATGGAATTGAGAAAAAGCTGAGCTGCTGGAAGGGTAAGCTTATGTCTTATGGAGGTCGGCTAGTGCTGATTAATTCGGTATTGACGAGTATGCCGATGTTCCTACTCTCTTTCTTCGAAATCCCTAAAGGGGTATGAAAGCGACTTGATTTCTTCAGATCTCGTTTCTTCTGGCAGTCAGATGAGGCCAAAAGGAAATACCGACTGGCGCGATGGGACATCCTTTGCCGGCCAAAAGACCAGGGAGGTCTTGGTATTGAGAACTTAGAAATCAAGAATAAATGCCTTATGAGCAAGTGGCTCTACAGGCTGGAGACAGAGCCGGAGGGCATATGGGCACAACTTTTGTGCAATAAATACTTGAAGTCGAAAACGCTAGCTCATGTTACCATGAGACCCACTGACTCGCCATTCTGGAAAGGGCTTATGAGAGTGAAGGATTTATTCTTTCGTAGGGTCAAATTCTTGGTTGGTAATGGGACGTCAACAAGATTTTGGAGGATACGTGGTTAGGAGCAACACCCCTGGCCCCTTTATAATATTGTACAATGCAATGAGGATTACGCAGGTACCGTGTTCCAAACAATCCCCTTGAATATCCAGTTCAGGCATGCGTTAGTTGGTGAGCGATGGACTGCTTGGTTGCACTTGGTTTGGAGATTGATAGATGTTCAACTTTCCGACCAGCCGGATTCGACGCAATGGACATTAGCTAAGAATGGAGTTTTCACGGTGAAATCTTTTTACATAGATTTGATTAATTCTGGCCCAATCTCGAGATCGTTGCATATTTGGAAGATTAAGGTTCCCTTGCGTATTAAAAATTTTATGTGGTTTGTCCACAAGCAAGTAATACTCACTAAGGACAACTTAATCAAGAGGCGATGGGTAGGTAGTTCACGTTGTTGTTTTTGTGATCATGATGAAACAATACAACACTCATTCCTTGAATGCCTTCTCGCTAAATTGCTTTGGAGAACTATCCATATTGCCTTCAATATTAATCCCCCAGCTAACATCGAAAAGTTGTTTGGAACGTGGTTAGCTGGGGTTGAACATGTTACTGCTGCTCGTATTCGGATTGGAATATGTGCGCTTTTGTGGGCTATATGA
The DNA here is from genome assembly GCF_002162155.2 of Triticum dicoccoides. Lineage (NCBI taxonomy): Eukaryota > Viridiplantae > Streptophyta > Magnoliopsida > Poales > Poaceae > Triticum > Triticum dicoccoides. The sequence continues at coordinate 633,136,638 of NC_041386.1, forward strand.
AACTGTAGGAATGATTTGATTTTTAACAGACAACACACTTTAACTTTCTTGCAGGTTATCTTCAGAGCTCTCGCTTGGATCCGTACGTGGTCCTTACTCACTCCTACAGACTCCAGGGCGCCTTTGGTTACTGGGTGCAACCAATGGGAAATGGTATCATGGGTTATATTCAACCTGTTCGGATGGCGGTCGCATAACAGGATAGGAGTCTAGGGAGTTTATCCTCTTTTTTGCCTTACCGGTTGTGATTCTGGGCATGTACTTTTCTTTTCTTTTTCTTTGCTCCGCTTGCGAGCTGTAATACCTTTTATGACTTTGTGATACTTCGAAACCTTTTAATAAGATGGTTGCATGCATCATTATGATGCAGAGGCCGGGGGCACGCCTCCCTTTAAAAAAACTGTTTTGACTTTTTAGGATAGGGAGACGATTTGATGGATTAAGTGTAGGGGTCTGCTAGAGCCTAGAGATGCTCTGTCGTATATATAGTTGTTGTTTCATTGATACACCTATTTTCTTTGCTCACGGTACAACCTGTTTGCATTCTTCTAAGAACATTTTTTTGGGGAAAACGATCATTGATACATGCGGACAACTATAAACTTATGGTAATGTTCCCTGGCAAACGTTAGTTGGAAACAGGTGGCCTTTCAAAAGTTTTTTACGACATTTTTAGTTGTGTGTGGGACGGAAGTTTCCTCATAGCAGCATGTCATTTTCTGGGAAGATGTCTCTCTGGAAAAACTGCCACCCCACACATAACTAAAAATGCCATCAAAATGTCCGTAAATGCCACCCCCTCATGGCGAACATTTACCAGATAAGAGGATGCTAAACTTAAGATACTGTTTACAACACTGAATGTAAACACATGCATGTAAGTCAAAAGGTTTGATAATTTGGAGCTAAGAGTCGGCTTACATGCAATACTTCCGTGTCCATGTTTACTAATCACCTCGAATTTTGAGCTCAAAATTGATCAGAAATTTGACTAACATATTTCTCCAATCATATACTTTTGTGGCATACATCAGAATTTATTAGTAAAAATTAGGCTCAAAATTGGAGGGGAATTATAAACTCAAGTGGGTGAAGTATGAAACATGATTTGTACACTTACATGTACCTTTCTCTTCCATGTGCTTAGCTTATAGCGTAGCAGCCAATAATATATACCTCCTATAACAAATTATAGTGCATATTAAAGTCGAGGACTCCTGACCAAACAAATAAAATTATATGTTGAACATGGGCAAAGGTGGCACATGAACGGCGTATGAGGCACAGAAGGTGCATCCCAACTAACGGTAACCTAACAAAAGTTGTGATCTCTTGCACTATGTCGAAGTTGTGCATGCCCACCTACATCTTGAACCATAGACATGCAAGTTATTCAACTATGTCGGCTAGACAGACGATTGCACATACTCCCGATGCATCCCATTGCTACACCTAAGTACGACATCAAGCTTTGATGCTACACTGTCCTGATCAACTCTCATTGAAGCACACGATGAAGTACTAACTCGATCGCTCAAGTGTGGTAGTTGTGGAAAGTCTTGTATTTATAGGAAGAGAACAGGTGATACCATGAAGTAATTGTGTTGTCCTTACACACGTTCATTACGTTGTTGGATGGTACTTGTACTTTATAGTTAGAAAAAAATTGGCGTGCGGTTCAATATTTGTATTTTTTGGCTCCAAATATTTTAGAGAAAACTATATTTTTCGTCCCTTAATTTTTGGCCGAGTTTACTCTTAACTTTTCAAACTGGACAAGTATGGTTCCTTGACTCAACAAAAACAGTTTTCGTGCTAACTCACTGTGGTTTTGATCGGTCAGCGCCCACATGGCAATCTCTTCCTCTCTCATCCTAGCTCTGGTCAGCATTTCGTCCAGCAATTGACATGCGTGTGTCCCGGCACTGGCACCGGAGGCAACTGGAGGCGTAATTGCAGGGCAGCGGCAGCATGGAGCGCCACGAGCGGGTGTCCAGGCACCCCCTTATCAGCACCGTAGGTTCAGATTCCGGCGCCTAGGGATATATACCAGGTACTGTAGCAAGCATTTGATTAGGAGGTGCTAACCACGGGCGGCTGGGCACATTTCATATAAAGCTGTGCCTAGTCTGGCACTGTGCCTCGTAGGTTGATTCCCCCTACTAACCGAGGCACTGTAGCAGATTCCACAACCCTTTCTCTTATGTCTTCTCTCACTCATAGGACACAGCCTGGGCAAATTTTTGTGTTTTGACCCTTTTTTGAAACCTATTCGAGATTTGATCCTAGTTTAAAAAAAATTCAAGATCTGACCCTTTTGCTACCGTCAGAGTCCATGGCGGTAGGGTCTAACAGCCTACCGCCAGGGACTTTGATGGTAGGAAACATCGCTACCGCCAACCGGGTTGGCGGTAGCCTGCACAACCCTATCGCCAGGGTGCTTGGCGGTAGGCACGAGCACACACTGTGTTCAATACTTAGGAGGTTTTTGGCGGTAGGGCATGCAACCCTACCGCCAGGGATAATACCCTACCGCCATGGTCTCTGGCGGTAGCAAAAGGGTCAGATCTCGAAAAAAATTCAAACTAGGATCAAATTTCGAATAGGTTTTAAAAAATGGTCAAAACACGAAATTTAGCCCACAGCCTCTCTCCTCGCTTTCTCTGACACACGGGCTAACAAAAAGAAAGGATATCCTCACGCTTCTTCTTTCTCCCTTCACAGGACCTTCGACGCTCTCTCTCTCTCTTGTGAAAAACAACTCTTTTTCTCTCCTCTCGGTCCTGTCTCTTCTCTCTCTGACAGCCTCTGTCTCTCTCCTTCCATTCCAAAAAAATGATGTCTCTCCTCATCTTTCGCCTCTCTCTTCACTCAAAAAGGAATAGAGGAAAAGATATAAAAAAACGACATGACACACTGTGTGAACGAGTTGACAAAACAGCTTGGTTTCTACTCAAAGGTATCTCATGTCATGCCGCTGGGCGCATGCACTCGTCTTTGTGCTGTCACTTCAACGAGCACCGCGTGGGCTGCAAGACCTCGTGCCAGGCCTAGTCCTGCCAGCTCTGTCTCACCTCCGGCCGCTCTTTGTCTCCTTAAATAAAGCCTGCTAATTAGCCTGGCACGGCAAAGTATTTGCACATGTAATGTAACTAGCACGAATCTTGTACTCGGCTAACGGACCAGATAACCGGGTGTCGGGCCCGACACCCGGATTCCATCACACCTTTTCGCCACGGAGCTAGGGGCATGATGACGGGCCGGAGGGGAGCTCTCCTTGGTAGCTGCTGACCAGCAGCACGAGGTCGTTTGGGTGGCTTTGCGGCAGTGCGCATGGCTGCCTGCGCGTGGCAAACCATGAGAGTACCGAAGTTCTACAGCTGAACTCTCAACGAGGAAAGTTTAGAAAATTTCTTGGGTCACGCAACAAAAAAAAAGGAAACTGAAGAATTCTGAAGATTGCTTCGCCCAAACCTATACACACCGAAACTCGTCAGAATTCTCGGCTTGTTTTAGCACTCTAGCAGCGGCGACGTGTCTGATCTAAAAAGTGTTGCTTGGAGGCCAGCTATAAGCTCTCTGGTCGGGTGTTTTTCGCGGGCGCAAAACCACAATTCAGAGCATAGACGCATAATTCAGGAAAAGAAGTACAAAATTCAGAGCAAAGACGCATAATTTAGGCAAGAAAATGCACAATTGAAACCCCCTGTCACCGGTTGGAATTCAGAGTTCTTCTCAGGTTCGAAGAAAATCAAGGCAAGAGGTGGCATGGTTTCCATGGGCTTTCTTGAACAATTAACAGGCGGATACGACCAAAGAGAAGTTAGTGAGAACTGGATGCACAAAAATCCCCACGACGTCTCGCGCACCCGCCAGCTGCTCGCTCGGAGCTCCACAGACACTACTCCGATACACACAGAACACGCGCAGAGCGCGGGGGCAGACAGGCTGACTCTCGTACCAACCGCTCCTAATTGCTCTGCTCCTCAGTCACGGAGCAGCTTAGTGAATTGAACGCATTGCACGTATTCCCTGTGCCTCCCATTACCACCCCTATGGACGTCAGGTTTTAGTGCCACACTGTAACTGCGAAGCAACTCTAACCCAAGCACACGTTGAACTATCAATTCGATGCTCAAGTGCACCAATTGTTGGAAGCCTCGTATATTTATTGAAAGAGAATGAGCGGCATCGTGAAGTAACTGTACTGGGTGTCCTTCACACATTCGTTGCATCACTAAATGGTGGAGTACTAGTACTTTAGACGAATCACAATGGATAGTAACTTAGACTAGTAACATGCATATGTTACTAGTCTATGTTACTACCTCTATAGTGCAGATTAACATATGTGTAGCGTCATGCAACACTTCATTTATTAGGTTATAGACTCCTCTTGTCTTGGTATGTGTGATGTTACAGTAACTAGCTATGTTAGCACATGCCTCTCTTTCCTCATTAATTACTCGCCACATCACCTGTTTTGCCTAGAAATGTGTGATGTTACCACCTATGTTACTCTCACTATGAGTAGTCTTATAGTTGGATAATTTGAGTGCCCAGTTTACTCCAAGATATAGGACTAGTACGATCAAACTTTACATACACCAATCAAACCAAAATTATAATAAAGGTAGTAATAGCGTCTCTAGCAGATCCGCTAAAAGCTAGTATATTTGAGAGATCTTTTTTATGTTCAAGGAGTTAAACACTAGCTAGCAAATCATCTGAATACATTACTCACCAAAAATGTGACTTTGTTTCCCTCAAAAAGCTATTATTTGGACTGGATTTGCTCCAAGGAGTAAACTCTGAGCATCTTTGGGGAGGCCGCGCCGCACCGCCGCCCCCGTCGTCGCCTGAGAGCCCCTGACGCCCTCCTGCAGCCCCATCATCCATTCCTCCACCTTCTCCTTTGTCATCGGCGCCAGTTTCGATCGAATCTGCTGTCTTGGCTGCCGCCTTGGCCGAGCTCCCCGCAGCTACCGTCAGCTCGGCCTTGAGCCGGTGTCGGATCTGTCCGCAAATTGTACAACGCCGGCAGCAATGCGCCTGAATATCCGGCGAGGCCCCCGTTGCTCATGTGTGGCCGCAAGTACCCCGTATTAAAAAACCCGGTACACACCTAGGAATTACAAGCGAAACTTCTTTCAGTTGTGGTGGCGGCGAAGGCAAGATATAACACAGATCCCTTTATGTTTGTAATTAGGTATATTAATCCTGTAGCTCATAACATTATAGACACGTAGAGAAGATACACTTGCAACAGGTGGAAATGAGTCGATCTCGTGAAGCTTTACGTAAACCAATTGCTTGACCATACTACCGATCAGTGAGAGAGAAGCTAGATGATGTGATCATACACGCATGAGAGAAACAAGTCCAAATCAACAAGATGCAACCAAAGAAAATAATGAAAAACGTTTGCTTTACATTCCTTGTCGCTATAATGATCAAGTTTCGTACTCCCAGCATCAACAGTTCTTGTTGTGAAAGCCATTGCACTGATGATGTTTTTAATTTGGGCGACGGCGAGTAGAGATAGATAATATGTACTGTTTATATTTTTATTATCCTATGTATAGTGTTCAATGTAGTGTTACTGTACTAAGCAATGTATTCCTTAATTATGCTATGTATGGTGCTAACGTGGTAGCGTTGTTGAATTATGCAATTAACTAGTTTAAATTAGTGTTTGAAATGAGCTTGCGTACAAAAACTTAATTAGTGTGTGTGGTTGCGGCTGTGAGGTCGCAAGTGCTCAATTTCGAAAATTGAACACAATGATAGATTTAGTTATGCAGAAACATGACCAGACAAACCATGGGAGTCCGGAAATACTACGGCTGAATGGTCGATGAGGCAAGTACAGAAAAATTCTTCAGTGACACACTCAAAAGAAAAAAAACTGAAGAATTTTGAAGATTGCTTCGCCCAAACCTATCCACACCATTCCTATCCAAACAAACACACAATTGAACATAGTTCTTCTCAGGTCAGAAGCGAATGAGCCCAACATAACGCATGGTTCCATGGGCTTTCTTGAACCATCAACTGACGGAGACGACAAAAGAGAATTCAGAGCGAACTGGATGCACAAAAATCACCACAATGTCTTTCCCAGCTGCCAGCTGCTTGCCCCATCTCCGGGGACGCTACTCTATCACACACAGAGCATGCGCAGAATGCCCGGGCGGACAGGCTGATTGTCTCGCAGCAACTGCTCCTACAATGCTTAGTGAATTGGACACATTGCACGTATTCCCTGTGCGTCCCATTGCTCCGCCCACACCTACGTACGTCAAGTTTTGGTGCCAACACTGTCCGAACATCGAAGCAACTCTAACCCAATCACATGTTGAATTATCAATTCAATCCTCAAGTGCAGCAATTGTTGGAAGTCTCGTATTTATAGAAAGAAAATGGGTGGCACTGTGGAGTCATTGTGCTGTCCTTCCCACATTCGTTACATCTCTAAATGGTATTACTATACTAGTACATTATGGCTAGATAATTTTGCTTCCGGTTTCACCTGGAAGATAGGCCTAGTTAGTACGGTTGAACTTCTGCATATACACCAATCAAGAAGTTAGAATAAATGTAGTAATAACATCTCTAGCAGATCCACTACAAGCTATATTTGAGATAATTTTTTCATTTAAGGAGTTAAGCGCTAGCTAGCAAATTCTCTAAATACATAACTCACAAAAATTACGACTTTGTTTCCCTCAAAAAGCTATCATTTGGACTAAATTTGCTCCAAAGAATAAACTTTTAAGCATATTTGGGGAGGCCGCGCCGCCCATCTCGGCTCCGAGCCGAGCCGCACCGCTACCTCTGCCGTCATCGCCGGAGAGCTCCTGATGCCCTCCTCCAGCCCTGTCATTCATTCCTCCACCTTCTCCTTTGTCGCCGGTACTGGTTTTGGCCGGATCCGTCGTCGCCGCCACCGCCATTGCAAAGTTTCAATCCGTCGCTTCCGAGCCCCGATTTAGCCAGGAATGGAGCCGCATGAGGTTAGGGAAGCAAATGGGGCTCCGGGCGCGAGCCCACACCGGCCAGCGGAGCCGTAGTGGCCCTTCTTTACCGCCGACGTGGCCGAGCTCCCCGCAACTCCCGTTCACTCGGCCTTGAGCCCCCCACCCCTGGCATACGCACTCTAGCGAGTCATCGCGCTGTAACAGCGCCTATGTCAGATATGTCCACAAAGTGTACAACACCGGCGGCGATGCTCCGGCAAATCCAGCGAGCTTCCTGGCAAAAATTTAACCCCTCTTAAGTGTACGGGATCGGATCTGCTAGCTGAGCAAAAATGTAACCCTCAATTTTTGGAACGAGATCCTCTGACGTGCTTCGATCTAGTGCTGAGGGACGTTGTTCGCGTGTCACCATTCGCTAGCCATCCGACAGCAGCAGGTGGAAACCAGGGAAACAGAGCCAAGAAGCAGCAAGAAGCAATCAGCCCAGAAGAGATGCGACCCAGTTCAAAAGAAAACACCCATCGTCGTTCGCTCGCCATCGCCATGACCCTGCCTAACCCTAGCGCTGCTGCGGGAGATTGAGCGACCGCCGCTGCCATTGCTGCACCAGCGCGGGAGTGCGGCCGCCGCCGCCGTCTATGTCACCGCAAGAGGGAGAGCTGCTGGCAACGCCATGGTCACCGCCACCGCATGGCTGCACCACGTTGTCGAGCTCGCGGTCGCTGTGGCAGGCGCCAAGTGAGCGCCGCGTTGCTGAGCGCAAGCAACCGCAGATGAAGGCCGGCCAACACAAGCCTGGAGTGCGATGCGACCGATGCAATCGATGACTATGTCCGCATTGGTGAAGACACAATCTTTGACTCTGTTCGATGATTCACCAAAACAATGATCGTTGTCTTTGACTCGAAGTACTTGAGAGCACCAACCGAGGAATACATCCAGAGGCTGATGACTAAGAATGAAGCAAGATGATGGCCAGGGATGCTTGGATAAGTTGACTATGTGCACTGGACATGGAAGAATTGTCCTGCAGGGTGGAAGGGTTAGTACAAAGGCCACTGCAATGATCCAATGATCACTCTTGAGGCAGTTGCATCGAAGGATCTTTGGCTATGCCATTCATTTTTTGGTTTGCCTGGCTCTCACAATGACTTGAATGTGTTGTCGAGACCACCTCTGTTTTCTAGGCTTATTATAGGTGATGCTCCTGATTGCAACTACTCGGTCAACGGGCACAACTACTTGATGGATTACTACCTTGTGGATGGCATCTATCCACAATGGGCCACCTTAGTCAAAACAATTCCACGTCCAAAAGGTAACAAAAAACATTCACTTTGCCCAACGTCAAGAAGCTACTAGGAAATATCTTGAGAGAGCGTTCAGTGTACTTCAAAAGCGCTTTGAAATTGTCCGTGGTCCTGCCGAGTACCGGAACTCCAAGGTTCTATGGTGGATCATGACTTGTTGCATCATCTTGCATGACATGATCATTGAAGACAAGAGAGATATGCCTGAGAACTTTCGATACACTACCAATGGGACTCCGGTTGAGCCAGAGTATGATACGAACAAGATCTTGACATTCTTTGAGGAGCATCGCAAGATCGAGAATCGTCAAGTTCATTCTCAGCTCCAACAGATCTTGTTGAGCATCATTGCCAACGTCTTAGCGAGTCCTAGTTGTTCTATCACGTGCTACTTTGCTACATTTCAACCATTCGGCGTGTTCAAATTTGAATAATTTGCATTGTAAACTTTGAATTCGGTCTGTAAACTATATTGGTGATTTGCACGAACATTCAAATTTATGTTTAGTTTCTACTCCCTCCGTTCCTAAATACTTGTCTTTCTAAGCATTTCAACAAGTGACTACATACGGAGCAAAATGAGTGAATCTACACTCTAAAAAATGTCTACATACATCCGTATGTAGTAGTCATTTGAAATGTCTAGAAAGACAAATATTTAGGACGGAGGGAGTATATGTGTGCTAATATGTAGTTGCACTTTATACTAGAAAGGCAAAATTTAGAAAAACAAAATTTTACTCCGTTAAATATAGGGGATTGGTTAGGTCCGGCCAAAACTTAGTGAAGTATTATACTCCACTAAGCGTTTACTCGCCGAATACTCCACTATTTTGAGGAGACCGGTTAGTGTTGCCCTTAGGGGCTGATATTTGTATAAAGGCCTCTACTTTTCTTAGGCCTCGTTTGGTAGGAGAGGATCGAAGGGGTTTTGAAGGGAATTTCCTCGCGTGGCCCAGAAACCCTGCAAAACCTTGAGGGCCCATTTGGTACACGGGGTTTCGGCGGCCCAACCCCCACTGACCCCCTCCAACATCCTCCTTTCCACGCGGTTCAGAGCCCTCGAGGGGGGACGCGCGGATTTGGGGAGGAAACGACACCGCGCCGCCGCCCGCTCACAGTGCCGCCGCCCGACTCCTCCTCAACGCGCCACCGACCAACTCATCGACGCCTACGTACCTCCTCCGCCGGCTTCTCCCCGATGGTAAGCCCTCGCCTCGTCTCCCCCTCTTTCCCCTCGTCGTTCAGGTTTCTTCCATCCACCCGTCCATGGCTGCCGCCTGGTCTTCCTCGGCGAGCTCGCCAAGCACGCCGTCTCCGAGGGCACCAGGGCCGTCACCAAGTTCACCTCCTCCTAGACTGATGACATATTGTTGGTTTCTGTATCTGCACTGTTGACTCTGCCTATCTATCTGCAGGTAGTGGTAGTAGTACGTGTCGTTGATTTTTTACTTGGTGACTGAATTGATCTCTGCTATGCACATTAGGTTTATCATGGAGCGGATGTAGTAGTAGCTTCAGACTTGGCTCCGACGGTGCTCTGTAGTTAGGTGATGGTGTGTGCTCTGACCATGTTATCTTACTGCAAGATTTTTGCTGGAATTCATGTTCTTGGATAAATCAGAAGTGGCATATGCAACTGAATTATGTCGCTCTTAAGTCTTAACTAGCAAATGTCCTACCTAGCAAATGTGCAGATGTTTGCTGATTACTGTGTAGAAAACTGTTAGCAATGTAGTACTATTTTGGCCATTAGTCTTTTTTCCGAACCATGCATGTATGAGAGCTGATAAAGGTACAAAAGAGGTTGATCTAGAGGATACACTACACTCATGTTCTTATTTGACAGCCTGTCGCTTGGATTCTTGTTTGGGTGGATGAGTTGCCTCCATCTTTAGATGCTTACTAATGGTTGTTCATGTTCTAGAATTGTCTCGGTTTCCCTGTTCCAAGTTCCAACTGGTGGAATACATCTTTTTGAAGAAGTAATTGTGTGTTACTGATTCAATTTGGCTGCTGCGACGTAAAGAGCAGGTTGTGGCAGATATATTGTTCACCCTGCTTCATCCAGGCTGCTTCTGGAACTGTGGGAAGAATGGAAGACTTGGCTGCTTGTGAGACGATGGGCTGGCTGAGTCCGAGCAGTGAACTACTAGGAAGAGGAACCCATAAGCATCTAGATGGATGGAGAGGTTAGTGGGATTAACTTAATTAGTACTCAAGTCCCAGCATTTGCATGATGTGCTCATATACACCCACACGTATGTTCCATCCATATAAAAGGATTCAGATATAGTTGCATGAAAGTGTAGTACATGATTTGACTGAGATCCGATTTGGGGAACTCAAAGTGTTTGTTCATAGTTGTGGTCTGACATTGATATATTGTTCTCTGCAACTACTGTATTGGACTAGAGAGGAGATGTTATTCTAAAAAACATCACTCCTCTGGGTGCCTTATTTTTGTTCAGTAGTTTTTTTTTCCTTGTTTGAGTGTCGCTTTGCTAATTTTGTCTCTATTTGCAGGCTATCATCTGAGCAGTCATCCATTACCCAGCTTAAGCTAATACAGGTTACACTCCAAACAGACCTGGCAAGTGATTGTCTCTCTGTAGATATTATATAGGCAATATTCTGCCAAAGCTTAGAAAATATATATTATCCCAAGTTTGGTGTATATTCATTTTTATTTGCATTCGTTTATGTTGATAATTACGGTCAGATGCTCGTTTAGTTGCACATGTTTGTCTTGAGGAATCGTGCTTATAAACATTCTTTATACCTTGTATTGTACAAGTCGTCATCAGTCACTCGATTGATTAGGTGGATGTTTGTTTCTAGTGATCCAGTCTGAATGATTATGTATCATCTTACATGCCTGTTCCGAGTTTTCCTTTGCCTGAATCATAATCAATTAACGGATAAGATCTTACACAGTTTGTTTCTTGTTCTGTATCCTATTCCAAGTTGGTCTGTACTGCTTTTGTTGGAGAAGACATGAAGATGCAGTACTACTATGGAAATGTCTAACTTTTTGCCAATAAGATTGTAGTTCTCATATGATTCTCTTGCTGCTATTGAGTGATCCTTCATATTGTGGCTGTATGTGTTCTCTGGTTTATAAAGGTCATAGTGATTATTTTTGTGGAGTCCCCCTTGTTAGTTTATTTTTTCAGGTTACATCCTCAACTAAGATTTGGTAAGTAGCCATATCCTATCTTCTCGGCAAATACTCGACCGATTCTTTTTGCCATTCACCTGAGAAAGGCGCATTAATACTAACCTCTTGCTATGATCTTGAATTTTTGCAGTGCAAGTGGCGGACATTTAGCTAGTGGTACATGCCTTGCCGAGCTCCCCGACGGATAGTGCCTGACTTGCAAGCACGTCGGAGGCTTTGTCCACGGTCTTGCAGTGGACGATATTATTTGGTCGGCAATGATAAAGTTTTCCCACAATGGCTGCCAGAGCGAGTCATCTAGCACGAGCTTGACGATCACCACCGTGCTTCTACACTTCTGTAGCAACATGATTAGTTTTACGTGTGGATTCTACCTGTAGCAAGTTTTTCTATTATGATGTTGTTTTGCTTGTAAAGATTGGATTTTTGGATGTCTTGCACCATCGTAAATCAATATGCAAACCCTGCGTATCAAACAACACTTCTATACAAAAAGGATTGTGGCTAGAGGGGGATTGGGAATTCAGGAGATTTGAGAGGATTGGGTGGAAGAGAGGGATTCACTGAATCCCCTCAAATCCCCACCCCCTTTGGGGTTGGAAACCCCCCTCTACCAAACAAGGCCTTAGGGGTTGGGCAAGTCACTGCAGTCGTGCATTGACCTCAAGTTGAACACTCTGACACCCACCTCCTGTTTGTCATTGGGTTTTGGCAAGTCTCTTACTGTTGGGTTTATGTGTATGCTTCTTGTTGATTCTTCCGAGCATTTACTTATTCCTCCGCTGCAAGCGTTAGGCATCCTTGATCCTACGAAACTGTGACACACCATGTGTTCGACAAAATGCTATTACACCAGCAGTGACATGAAGCCACTGACCCACCATCTGTTCGACACAATGCTACTCCCTCTAGTGTCAAAAACACTCTGATATTATGAGACGGAGGGAATACTACACTGACAGTGACATAAAGCTACCTGCATCCGCCGTCACCCAGGAATCGACTCCGTGTGCATCCTCATTGCCATCGTGCTCAATGAGGAGATGGGTGCGCCGGCCGACCAGGAAGACATCTCCAAGCTGGTGTGCCTTATGATGCAACCAGAAGGGGGCAAGAGTAGTGGATCACTCATATTACCATGGAATGTAGGCACTCGAGGAGTTGTAAATTGTAATACACTGTCCCATATAATTGGGGCTACCCTATGCTACTAACTTTGTGAAGCTATCATTGCCATGGGATCCTGGAAAGCATGATGCAATATACAGACCCAGTCAAGAGCTTGAGGACAGTCTTCGCAACACCAAATTCTTCAGTCATGGAGTTTGGTATGCCATTTTGATGTCACGTTGGTCATAAAATTGGAGCAGGGGAAGTGAGAAAATTATAGTAGGTGCATCCACTTGTTTGATGACACAGTATTTGTGTTGATTCAAAACTTTGACAAGCATCCGAACAATGGATGAAATGCTGGCTATGCATACATTATGGAGGATGCCTCGGAAACACTTGTTGCTGTCGGTTTTCCTTGAATGGCTACAGGTCCGAGGCTCATCATGTGGCCAACTTTTTCACTGGAAGAAAATTGCAGAAAAAGACATCATGCTAATGCGGATGGATTTACATGATCATGTATGTGCATTCTACTCCAACCAGCAGTCCAAGCCACATACTACACCGATGATATTAGAGGTAAAGAAGCGGGAGCCACTAATTAACGAGCGCTTCTTCAGGAGTCTCGCAACGATCAGCGCCACTTGGCGCACTCTCAGCCATTCGCCACATGTCGCGCTCTGGACGCTCCCTCCGAATTTTGTTTTTCTTTTATTTTTCCACATCTCGGCTATTTAAGCGGGGTTTTTTGACATTTTGGTTTCCCACCGGTATTCCTTAGCTTTCGACCAAAAAAAAATTCAGAATTTTTTTTGAGCGAAAAAACACGTTTCTTTTTTTCCCTTTTGCGAGAGTCACGATTTTCCTTCCGCGAAAGTCACGGTTTTGCTTTCGCGAGAGTCACGGCTATGCCTCTCAGAAACGAAAAAAAAACGTGTTTTCTGTTTTCTTTTTTCTTTTGCGAGAGTCACGGTTTTGCTTCCATGAGAGGCACGGTTTTATTTTCGCGAGAGTCACGGCCGTGCCTTTCGGAAGGGAAAAAACGCATTTTTTATTTTTTTCCCTTTGCAAGAGTCACGGTTTTGCTTCCGCGAGAGGCACGGTTGTGCTTTCGCGAGAGTCGCGGCCGTGCCTCTCGGAGACGAAAATAAAACGTGTTTCCTGTTTTTTTCTTCCTTTCGTGAGAGTCACGGTTTTGCTTCCGCGAAAGGTATGGTTGTACTTTCGCGAGAGTCACGGCCGTGCCTCTCGAAAAGAGAAAAACACGTTTTTTTTCATTTCGTGAGAGTCACGGTTTTGCTTCCGCGAGAGGCACGGGTGTGCTTTCACGAGAGTCACGGTTGTGCCTCTCGGAAACGAAAAAAAACTCTTTTTCTGGTTTTTTTCCTTTCGCGAGAGTCACGGCCGTGCCTCTTTCGGAAAGGGAAAAAAATCCGTGCTCCCGGTTCGGTTTTTTCATCCGGTTTTTCTGGCTGGTTTCTTTTGTGAAAAAAATACATCAAAACCTATCAACATGGGATCTAGATTTGAAGATCTCGACGCGAGGAATCCAACGGTAAAAGCGGGTTGAGATTTGGATGCACGGTTTGAGAGATAAAACATTTTGAATAAATGGATCTACGAAAAAAAGAAAAACTCCTAGGTTGCGACAAATGGCGCGTTGCATGTGCACCACTTGTCGCAACCTAAGGTGTTGGAGTGATCTTTACAACAAGTACTCCTCAACTAGTGATTTCGTAAAGAAGCAACGTGGGACATTTAATTGAAAAAACAACATGGGGTTTCCGTATATGTGAGTCAACGCACGCACTGCTGCTGGGCAGCCCAATATGGTAACATAAAAAATAAATCCTTTTGCAACTGAGCGGGCTGGCCAAGGCCGGAGCACACGTACTGCTGCTGGCAGCCCAATACGGGGACGGGAAACAAATCGGACTAAAATCACACCCCAAAAAATAGTATCACCTCTGAAATGGTACGGGAGAAAATAAGTCTATACGGTGGATCAAAAATCAGTGAAACACACCTCACTTTATAAGCAGGTAGGTCGATATATATTAGCTCTAAAGTAAGTGTCATCCACTTTAATTATGAACTATGCTGTTAAACCACTATGCATAATTATGCGCAATGTGGTTTAAATCTAGTTTCCGATTTGGGTTTCGAATGAGATGTTTGTGCATAATTTGAATTTAAAAGGTTAAACTTAAGGGTTCAGTTAGCTCCACACATTTTTAACTCTTCATATTTGAGGAGTTATGATTTTAGGAGATATCTGAGGGAGAATATTTCAATGATTCAATTAGAGACTCCCTTGGAGTGAAGGCAAAAGTATTGTTGATGATGCATTGGAGCGCCCATTTTCTTTGCTCGCCGCAGAACATTTTCAAGAACATCATCATTTTTTTCATTACCAAACGATTATTGAAACTTGTACTAGGACTAGAAAGTTAAGAGGCTGAATTGAGGCATTGAAAAGTTAAACGCTAAAGCGAGGGACATGTAAGGCGGGCGTGTAGCATCGTATTGATATATCTCGGCTCCTTCAGCTCGTCATCTCAAGCTTCCCCTCTTCTCGGTTCATCTGTTCTCCTCCACTCCGTTGCTCCCCTTCCCACTCCACCATTCCCATCAGAATCCCGCTCCCGAATTCGCCGGAGTCCCCGCGGAATCCTCCCAGCTCCACCCTCCCGGAGCTCGATTTGTTCCCTGGACCCGCCGGCTCGGCCGCCTCTTCGCTCCGCAGATCCGCGCCCTCCCCGGTGATTCGACTCGCATGAGCTCGGATAGGTATCAGTCCTCTTTTAATTTTGCTGTTGATGCCGGGTCGCAGTCTCCGAAAGAGGTGGTACCGCCTGACAGTTTGCTGCTCGCAGCTCGCTGCTGGGCGATGAAAATCTGTCATTTCCGCTGAGAATATGATACAAACCGAATAACACAACCTCGCATACCACTACTCGATCAGAACTGATGCTCGCGGCCCTTCTACCTTTGCAACACTCCGTATGGCAGCTTCTACTAGTGTTAGCCAGGCCAACGTAATTTCTTCTATTTTCCTAACAGCCGGTGTGCTTGTACTTGTGATTCTTGATTTGCAACACTCCATATACCACTATTCTGCTACCATTATGTGCTTGTGATTCAAATTCCTTCTACCTATTTTCCTAACAGCCGGTGTTAAGTTTAGATTTCTCTGGTCCAGATACCTGACACTGACAGTGATGCGCAATTAACTATGAGTATATGCACACTCTTGTCCACCAAATCAGACAGCTGGCCAGTTTTGCCAATCCTTGTCTCAGTCGCTTTGAATTCTAAATTTCTATTCCTGAAAGTCATCGTCGGTGTGCTATCTCACATCTAAGAAGCTATAAATAGCGTAGATCCCTTTTTGGAACGAAGGCTCAAGTAGAGCCCGGCTTTGAATTAACAAAGCCATTAACCGGCCAGGATTACACAAGGCCACTAAGCATGAGCGACCGAAAGATACATGGGAGTTGACCGAGCAACTTACAACGCAACGCACACTACTGCACACCAAGAAAATACACGAGAAAGTCCTGCAAATAATGTCGAAGCCCGCTGCACCCCGGGACCAAAGACAGGAAAACAAAGAAACATCGAGGTTTCAGTCAGTAGCATGGAGGCACCGAGGGTCGCCTGACCATGGAGCATCGGACAAAACGAGCACCTGTCTTCCAACACCGAAGAGGAACCCTATCCTCTCGCCTAGGCTCGAAGGCGCCGCACCATCGGATCGTTGGGAGCTCACCTGAGAGCTAGAGCAGGCGCCGGCCGACACACCAGAGCAAGTAAACTATCGGTCCTCGCCACACCAAAAACACACCACATCCGCTACACTGCCACCTTCCTTGTACACCGAGAAACAGAAGGAAAGCTGCCGGGAGGATCGTCGAAGAAACAATGCAGAGCACCAGGGAAGAAAGTTGGAAGCACCAGGTGCCGCTCCAGTGTCCGCACAAGGGAAGAGGCTTCTGCGGTGCGCGTTGTGGGGCTGTCAACGGGAAAAGGAACCCTATCCCCCTCCAACCCGGCTCAGGAGCAGAGCCACCATGACACACCACGACCTTGCCGCCGCAGAGCATTACTCCGTCAAGGCATACACCTGCAGGAACACACACCCTACACAAAAAAATCACCCCTTGGGCTCGCCGCCGACGGGCGCTCTCAAACCTCACAACCACTCTCCCGAAGAACCAGAGAGCCCCAGGCGGCGTCTCCAAGGAGAGAACGACACGCATGGCGCCGCCGCCGCCCAACCCGGGAGGGGTTTTGGGCTTTCACTCGGGATCTGGGACGGGGGTGGAAAAAAATAGGTCCTCAGCGGCGCCTCCAGGGAGGAAAACCACGCGCGCACGCGCTGTGGCCGGAGAACCGGCCAAGGGATTACCCCAGACGCAATCCTATACCACCATCACCCCGCCAGCACCGGATCTGATAGCCAAAGCCACAGATCGAACACTGCCAGAGGGGGGAGTGGAGCAGAGGAGGAGAGAAGCACGACCTTCAGATCTGGAGTGGAAGAAGCCCACACCACGACCACCTCCTGCCGGCTCCTCGCTGCCCAAGCTGCCGAGGAGGCCGTCCGCCGCATCCCGCGCCCGCGACCTGCCGCGAAGGTGGCGCCGCCTCGCCGTCCGGGGCCGCCGCCCCGGCGTCCAGGGTCCTTCGCCAAGGGACGAAGCGACGGGGAGCCTCGCCGCCACCTTCATCGGCAGCCTCCTAGGTTGGCGTACCTCTGGCGGCGGCAAGGGGAGGGGGGGCTGGAGGGGGTGGCGGCGCCGGGGGAAACCCTAGTCGCCCCCGAGTCGCCCAAGGGG
>NC_041386.1:633154469-633170161 GCF_002162155.2 Triticum dicoccoides
GATGTTGAAATCCGTAGACAGTAGTTTGTCAATAGCGTAGATCCCTGCTACTTCTTTCTTGGAAAAATCATAGGGGGTCTTCATCAGCATGGACATTGTGTGGTCTCTACAATATTCAACAACGACATTGTCATGGAAGCCACTGGTGCTCAAGTTTACACACAAGTCGTGCAACCTGTAAGCACGTCGTGTGGCAGTTAAGCATGGCACAATATTCAGCAGCCATGGCACAAAATCACAGAGACATATAGAAGCCTCTACTGGTGTTGGCCAGGACGAGGGAACCCCATCCTTTTGTGTTGTTTAATTTCTTGTAGTATTAGCCTAACACACGGATGGTATTTAGTTCTGGATTTCTCTCACCCTCACTCCTGACTCCTGACAGTGATGTGCAGTTAACTATATGCATACTCTTCTCCACCAATCCAGGCAGCTGGCCAATTTTGTCAATTCATGTTTCAGTCGCTTTGAATTCTAATCCTGGAAGTCATCATCCGCGTGCTATCCCACATCCACATCTAAGAAGCTATAAATAGCATAGGCCCCTGCTAGTCCTAAGAAGGAAAAATCAGAGGGGTCTTCATCTGCATGGACATTGTGTGGTCTACAATATTGACCTGCAACATAATACTGTCATGGAAATCCCTGCTGCTCAAGTTTACACGCAAGTCATGCAACTGTACATTGAAAGACAATCGCCAACTCATACCAACTGTACATTGAAGACAATCGCCACTCATATCACTGTAAGCACATAATGGTGGCAGTTGAGCATGCCACAAAATTCAACAGCCATGGCACCAAGAGTTGAGTCTATTATTTCGTTGTGAGGTGACACCAAGAGGTGGATACCATAAATATCATGCATACCATTGGGTATCCTGCACCAAGATCGAACACACATCCATCCCAAAAGCACCCATGGGCACAATTCAACTCTCCTGCATCCAGATAGCCATAGGCTTGCTCTTCCTCACTCAAGCCAAGAGCACCAAAGAGGAGACATCTGCCCATCGAAACTATACCATCACCAGCTGTATTTCGGACGAGAGGTCTGCCCTTGTCACCTTCAGGGCAGGCCTCTCAGACACTGCAAACCGTCTTTCATCATGGAAGGGCGGTGACTGCTGCCAATGGAAGGGCGTCCACTGCAGCAACATTACCGGCCGTGTCATCAGGCTCGATCTCCATGGACCAGATTGCCACAACAGCATTGTGCAGGTGCTTGGAGGTAACATAAGCTCCTTGCTGCTTGGTTTACAACACCTACAGTATCTCGACCTCAGCTGCAACAGGTTCGAGTTGCAGATACCAGAGTTCTTAGGCTCCCTCTACAACTTGAAATATATAGACCTATCAAATTCATACTTCGTTGGAAGGGTACCCCCACAGCTTGGTAATCTCTCCAACCTGCGTTACTTCAGTCTTGATTCCACTCTTGGTGACACATACTCCAGGGATATCACGTGGTTGTCCCGGTTAACTTCCCTTCAACACCTAGACATGACATTTGTAAACCTTAGTACAATTGCTCATTGGCTTCCGGTTGTGAACATGCTTCCATTTCTAAAAATTCTCCGTCTTGGATATTGCGATCTTACAAGCAGCCCTGATTCTCTTCAGTTTTCAAATCTGACATCTCTTGAAATACTTGACCTTCCGGCCAATGACTTCCTCAAACGTAGCACGCCAAACTGGTTTTGGGGTTTAACTAGACTTAAGTATCTAGATATATCAGCGAGTGGTCTCCATGGGCCGTTTCCCGACGAGATAGGTAATATGACCTCCATGGTTAGACTTGATTTATCAAGCAATGACCTGGTGGGCATGGTACCAACTAGCATGAAGAATCTTTGTAACTTGGAAGAGTTGTTTCTGTTTGAAAACAACATCAATGGGTGCATAGCAGAATTCTTCCAACGCTTACCTAGTTGTTCATGGAATAAGTTACAAACATTGGATCTACCTTTTACCAATCTGACTGGAAGTCTGCCAACTACGCCAGTACCCTTAAGCAACCTGACAATCCTTGATCTAAGCTGTAACAAGCTCACAGGCCCCCTGCCGTTGTGGATAGGAGAGCTCACAAAGCTAAAATCATTGTACCTTGGCTCCAACAACCTGGATGGGGTCATACATGAAGGTCATTTATCGCGTCTAGATATGCTAGACGTGTTGACATTGTCTGACAACTCCATAGCCATCGTAGTCAGCCCAGCTTGGGTTCCTGCCTTCAATCTAACAACACTTGAACTTCGATCCTGCCAGCTAGGGGCCAAGTTTCCAATGTGGCTTAGATGGCAAAGACAACTATATAGTCTCGATATATCAAACACAAGTATATCTGACATGTTGCCAGATTGGTTTTGGGTTTCAACTTCCTCAGTATTTTATATCAATATCCGAGATAATAAGATCAGAGGAGTCCTCCCATCAACAATGGAATTTATGAGAGGAATAGCAATGGATTTTAGTTCTAATCAGATCACTGGTCCAATTCCTAAGCTTCCTACAAATCTATCCAACCTAGATATCAGTAGGAACAATTTAGTAGGACCATTGCCATTAGACTTTGGAGCGTCGGGACTTCAAACACTTGTTCTGTTTGACAATTGTATCTCAGGAAACATACCATATTCTCTGTTCAAATTGCAATCACTCAGTCTGTTAGACATATCAGGAAACAATCTAACTGGGTCAGTTCCAGATTGCCTAGACAATGAATCCACAACAAACACAACTAGTCTGAGTATTCGTAACCTAAGCTTGAGAAACAACCACCTCTCTGGTGAATTTCCTTCATTTCTCCAAAGCTGCAACCTACTCATCTTTCTTGATCTTTCAAATAATCATTTCTTTGGGACTTTGCCAACATGGATTGGGCAGAAATTGACGTCGTTGGCATTCTTACGTCTGCGATCAAATATGTTTTATGGCCACATTCCAGTGGAGCTTATGAAGATCAGTAATCTTCAGTATTTGGACCTTGCCTACAACAATATAACTGGGAGCATACCAACATCCATTGTTAACTTCAAAGGGATGATACTAATGGGAGATGACGATGCTGGATATGAAGAAGCATTTGGCCATGGTTTGGCAATCGGTGATAATGAATTGGTGGACTACAGTGAGAGTACTCACAAAGGGTCGAGAGAGATTATATACAGGAGAAATCATATTTATGGTGAATCTTCATTTATCCTCAAATAATCTTGTTGGAGATATTCCTGAAGAAATTGGCAGTCTTGTCGCATTGAAGAGCCTGAACTTATCATGGAATGCGTTCGGTGGAAAAATTCCTGAGAAGATTGTTGCCTTGGTGCAAGTGGAGTCACTCGATCTATCACACAATAAGTTGTCTGGTAGAATACCTACAAGCTTATCGGCCCTCACATCATTGAGTCGCCTGAACTTATCATGGAATGCGTTCAGAGGAAAAATTCCTGAGAAGATTGTTGCCTTGGTACAAGTGGAGTCACTCGATCTATCACACAATAAGTTGTCTGGTAGAATCCCTACAAGCTTATCATGGAATGCGTTCAGAGGAAAAATTCTTCGTCACTCGATCTATCACACAATAAGTTGTCTGGTAGAATCCCTACAAGCTTATCGGCCCTCACATCATTGAGTCGCCTGAACATGTCTTACAACAATCTGACAGGAGAGGTGCCCTCCGGAAATCAGTTACAAACACTCGAGGATCCGGCATACATATATGTCGGCAACCCAGGCCTTTGCGGCCCTCTTCTCCTGTAGAAATGTCCAGGACAAGTCGAGGACCCAATCGGATTTCTGTGCTAGGCGCTGTGACCTGGGCTTCCTTGACAAGAAAATCTGCACTTTCATATGTACTAGTAGAACATATACGGGAGCTCCTATGTGCCGCTCTCTGCGGCAGACTGTCGACGTAACGCACAGGCAAATCTGTCGACTAGGCCGGCCCATCTCACTCGCGAACAGTAGATCACGCTGAAATAAAAAAGAAAAATTGCCACGATTCGAACGCTAGACCCGCCGCTTCCGAGCATACGATTAAAACCAGTTGAGCTAGCTAGCTTTCTTGATTCCAGAAAAGCGCAAAACCTTATAAGAAACTCAAACGCCGATCCGAACGTTTTCAAAAATTCAAACGCAAAACTTTTTTTTCAAAAACAAAACGTGAATGTTTTATCAAATGCGAACATCTTTATTTTTTTTGCAAATTCTGAGCAAACTCAAACATTTTTCAACATGCAAACAAATTTTGGAGACCCAAACATTTTTCTAAACGGGAACATGTTTTAAATTACCCCAAAAAACTGAACAGGAAAAATTTTTCAAATTCCAAAACAAAGTTTGGAAACACGAACAACTTTTGCACGCGAACATTTTTTGAAACTCCAGAACAAAATTTGGAAACACGAACATTTTTTGAAATTTGCAAACAATTTTGGAAACTCTCGAACAAAACTTGGAAATATTAACATTTTTTGAAATTTGCAAACAAATTTTGAAACAGGAACATTTTTCAAACTACCAAAGAAATTTTGAAAACATGAACATTTTTTGAAAATTTGCGAACAATTTTGAAAATACAAACATTTTCTTGAATCCCAAATAATTTTTGAGAAGTTGTGAAATTTTGAACAGGCACATAAAGAAAAAGAAGAAGAAGAAAAAAGAATAAATACAGAAAACAAGAAAAATTATAGGAAACTGAAAACCAGTCAAAAACAAAAAAAAAATGGCTCAGGAACCTTCTAGAAGGTTCCCAAAACCAATAAAGACCAGGGCTCTACCTTCCAGAAGGTTCACAAAACCGATGCAAATCTACACGTTAGCTATCTCTGATGGGCCGGCCCAGTGTTAGGTTAGGTGTTATCGCTGTGTGCGTTAGGTCGACAGTTTGACGCATATACGGTGTATGGTTCGTATAATTCCCGTCGCACAACACTAACATTTTCTTGAATCCCAAATAATTTTTGAGAAGTTGTGAAATTTTGAACAGGCACATAAAGAAAAAGAAGAAGAAGAAAAAAGAATAAATACAGAAAACAAAAAAAATTATAGGAAACTGAAAACCAGTCAAAAACAAAAAAAAATGGTTCAGGAAGGTTCCCAAAACCAATAAAGACCAGGGCTCTACCTTCCAGAAGGTTCACAAAACCGATGCAAATCTACACGTTAGCTATCTCTGATGGGCCGGCCCAGTGTTAGGTTAGGTGTTATCGCTGTGTGCGTTAGGTCGACAGTTTGACGCATATACGGTGTATGGTTCGTATAATTCCCGTCGCACAACACTCCCTCATGGGCTCAGCCCGTTTAGCTTTTTTTTTTTGTTTTAAGCTTCAAATAATTAGATGTCATATGTGTGATTCGAACTGCAGCCCTCATGCACCATGCGTGAGTGCGCTAACCAGCTGGGATAGCTAATGCGATTTGCTTACTAACCTTGTTTTAAACTTCTTGTCCGAGACAGATAACGCTAAGGAAAATATGCACCAACTCTTTGGTTTTACTTTGTTTTATTTATTTTCTTCACGGTTTTTTAGTTTTCTTTTTTGTTCATAAAATACAAATATTCAAATTTTAGAAAATTGCACAGAATTTTTGAAAAAATATTCATGTCTTTCAAACTTGCTCAGAATTTCAAAAAACAAACATTTTTTAAAATGAGCGAACAAAATTTTGAAACACGTATTTAAAAAAACAGTAACAAATTCGGAATTAAAAAAATCAGAAAACACGAACAAAATTTGAATTCTGGAAATTTTGAATTTATAAGAAATAGAAATAATAAACAAAAAAATGAAAAGTCAAAGAAAACGAAAATGGAAAAGAAGAAACAGAAATAACGTGGTTCACGACCTCTGAGAAGGTTCCCAAAGCCAGGAAAAAAATGGCTGGGAAGCAGAGATTCCTAAATCCGAGAACATATTGTTTTCAGTTTTATCCCTTTGTAGTTATTTTATGTTTACAATTCAAAATAACAATTTTAAATACCTATTCAAATTATTATTTTAAATACTTTTTTCCTTCAAACATACCATGGATGTCTATGATGGGCAATGCCCACTGGCTGGCAAAAGTTTGAATCATTTCAAGAATGTCCAAAAATATCATGTTCAATGTACGATGTCTGGGTAGGCCAGAAAGTTCAGTTTGAGAGCATGTTGTTTCTTGAAATCCCTCAAAAAGGGCGATAAATGGTCGAACGTGTGACAACTTACATACACTGTAGACAATGGCTCAAGCTTAGCATGAATACCTAGCATGGGCATGCCCATCTGCATGCAAAAATTTGGGTCATTTCAAGGATGTCCACAAAAGACTCTGGTTTTCCTTTTCAATCAGGCTGGTTTTTTCTATAATTTTGTTTTTGCTTTTGTTTTCTTGTTTCTTGTTTCTGTTTTTGTTTCTGTTTCTTTTATTGATTTTGAAAAAAGTTCATCAAAAATTTTAAAAAAGTTCATCGATTTAGAAGAAAAGCTCATTGATTTGGAAAAGAAGTTCACAGATTTGAAAAAAGTTCATTTTCTTAGAAACAAAGTTCATCATTTATATAAATTTAATTTTAAAAAATCGCCTACTTTTGAAATAATTCACAAATTTGTGAAAACAGGAACAATTTTTGAAAAAAAGGAGTTCACCAATTTGGAAAAAAAAAATCAAATTTGAAATTTTGTCATCTTTTTGAAAAAATAAATCATGAAAATTAAAAAGTTCACGCATTTAAGAAAGAAAAAGGAAACAAAAAAGAAAAGGGAAAAACTAACAGAAAATATTGCGCTTTTCCAGTGTTCTATTTTAAGTCTAAAAAACTTTCTTAACACCTGAAGTCTGATCGTCCGGTTGGATAGTGCGGCTGTGCTAATAGGTGAGGGACCTGGGTTCGAGTCGTACAGCAAGCAACTTTTTTGCGGTTTCCAAAAAAAGGATGAATGGGCTGAATAGGCCAGCCCAGCGGGGTGTACCGAAGAAGAAGTGAATAATCAAAAGGATCAGCCTGGAGAACAGTATTTCTAGCTGATTTCTCGAGGCAAGTCTACAAGGAGGTTGTCCCCGTTGGAAAACCCACACCCAACTTCACTTTTTGCCTGCGATGAATCTTGCCTATGTCACTATTCAACATCTGCACGGAAGACATATAATTCTAAAGAAACCCAATCTAGTGTAATGCCTCACTTTGCCAAGAACAACATCATTTCGGTGATGTCAAGTATGCCACCACATGAACATCAATTTTGTGTGCATGTCTTCATTCATCTTGTCAAGCACAATAAGAACATAGTCTTTCCTGAAGTAATTTAACTCGTTATCCCATGGGATGCCTAAAACATCTTGCAAGCCCATATCGCAAATCCCCAACAAACGTACACCACATTACCGCATGAAAGATGTGTTTTAGTTCGGTACCGCAAACATTGCAAATTGGTGATAGAGTTGGTATCCACTTGCATCGATTAGTGTGTATCAGAAGGGATACATTGGCTAGCTTGCACGCAAAAACATGAACCTTCAGGGGCACTAGGTGAAGGAAATATGCCCTAGAGGCAATAATAAAGTTATTATTTATTTCCTTATATCATGATAAATGTTTATTATTCATGCTAGAATTGTATTAACGGGAAACATAATACATGTGTGAATACATAAACAAACAGAGTGTCACTAGTATGCCTCTACTTGACTAGCTCGTTAATCAAAGATGGTTATGTTTCCTAACCATGAACAAAGTGTTGTTATTTGATTAACGAGGTCACATCATTAGTTGAATGATCTGATTGACATGACCCATTCCATTAGCTTAGCACCCGATCGTTTAGTATGTTGCTATTGCTTTCTTCATGACTTATACATGTTCCTATGACTATGAGATTATGCAACTCCCGTTTACCGGAGGAACACTTTGTGTGCTACCAAACATCACAACATAACTGGGTCATTATAAAGGAGCTCTACAGGTGTCTCCAAAGGTAGATGTTGGGTTGGCGTATTTCGAGATTAGGATTTGTCACTCCGATTGTCGAAGAGGTATCTCTGGGCCCTCTCGGTAATGCACATCACATAAGCCTTGCAAGCATTGCAACTAATGAGTTAGTTGCGGGATGATGTATTACAGAACGAGTAAAGAGACTTGCCGGTAACGAGATTGAACTAGGTATTGGATACCGACGATCGAATCTCGGGCAAGTAACATACCGATGACAAAGGGAACAACGTATGTTGTTATGCGGTCTGACCGATAAAGATCTTCGTAGAATATGTAGGAGCCAATATGGGCATCCAGGTCCCGCTATTGGTTATTGACCGGAGACGTGTCTCGGTCATGTCTACATTGTTCTCGAACCGTAGGGTCCGCACGCTTAACGTTACGATGACAGTTATTATGAGTTTATGCATTTTGATGTACCGAAGATTGTTCGGAGTCCCGGATATGATCATGGACATGACGAGGAGTCTCGAAATGGTCGAGACATAAAGATTGATATATTGGAAGCCTATGTTTGGATATGGAAGTGTTCCGGGTGAAATCGGGATTTTACCGGAGTACCGGGAGGTTACCGGAACCCCCCGGGAATTATATGGGCCTTAGTGGGCTTTAGTGGAAAGGAGAAAGGGGCAGCCCAAGGTGGCCGCGCGCCTCCCCCCTCCCCTAGTCCTATTAGGACAAGGAGAGGTGGCCGGCCCCCTCTCTCTCTTTCCCCCCTCGAGGAATCCTATTCCAACTAGGATTAGGGGGGAATCCTACTCCCAGAGGGAGTAGGACTCCCTTGGCGCGCCCTCCTTGGCCGGCCGCCCCCTCCCCCTTGGCTCCTTTATATACGGAGGCAGGGGGGCACCCTAGGACACACAAGTTGATCCTTGAGATCGTTCCTTAGCCGTGTGCGGTGCCCCCTGCCACCATATTCCACCTCGATCATATTGTAGCGGTGCTTAGGCGAAGCCCTGCGATGGTAGAACATCAAGATCGTCACCACGCCGTCGTGCTGACGGAACTCCTCCCCGACGATTTGCTGGATCGGAGCCCGGGGATCATCATCGAGCTATACGTGTGCTAAGAATTCAGAGGTGCCGGAGTAACGGTGCTTGGATCGGTCGGATCGGGAAGACGTACGACTACTTCCTCTATGTTGCGTCAACGCTTCCGCAGTCGGTCTGCGTGGGTACGTAGACAACACTCTCCCCTCTCGTTGCTATGCATCACCATGATCTTGCGTGTGCGTAGGAATTTTTTTGAAATTACTGCGTTCCCCAACAGTGGCATCCGAGCCTAGGTTTTATGGTTTGATGTTATATGCACGAGTAGAACACAAGTGAGTTGTGGGTGATATAAGTCATACTGCCTACCAGCATGTCATACTTTGGTTCGGCGGTATTGTTGGACGAGACGACCCGGACCAACATTACGCGTACGCTTACGCGAGACCGGTTCTCCCGACGTGCTTTGCACATAGGTGGCTTGCGGGCGACTGTCTCTCCAACTTTAATTGAACCGAGTGTGGCTACACCCGGTCCTTGCGAAGGTTAAAATGGAGTCTATTTGACAAACTATCGTTGTGGTTTTGATGTGTAGGTGAGATTGGTTCTTGCTTAAGCCCGTAGCAGCCACGTAAAACTTGCAACAACAAAGTAGAGGACGTCTAACTTGTTTTTCAGGGCATGTTGTGATGTGATATGGCCAAGACATGATGCTAAATTTTATTGTATGAGATGATCATGTTTTGTAACCGAGTTATCGGCAACTGGCAGGAGCCATATGGTTGTCGCTTTATTGTATGCAATGCAATCGCATCGTAATGCTTTACTTTATCACTAAGCGGTAGCGATAGTCGTGGAAGCATAAGATTGGCGAGACGACAACGATGCTACGATGGAGATCAAGGTGTCACACCGGTGACGATGGTGATCATGACGGTGCTTCGGAGATGGAGATCACAAGCACAAAATGATGATGGCCATATCATATCACTTTTATTGATTGCATGTGATGTTTATCCTTTTATGCATCTTATCTTGCTTTGATTGACGGTAGCATTATAAGATGATCTCTCACTAAATTATCAAGAAGTGTTCTCCCTGAGTATGCACCATTGCGAAAGTTCTTCGTGCTGAGACACCACGTGATGATCGGGTGTGATAGGCTCTACGTTCAAATACAACGGGTGCAAAACAGTTGCACACGCGGAATACTCAGGTTATACTTGACGAGCCAAGCATATACAGATATGGCCTCGGAACACGGAGACCGAAAGGTCGAGCGTGAATCATATAGTAGATATGATCAAACATAGCGATGTTCACCAATGAAACTACTCCATCTCACGTGATGATCGGACATGGTTTAGTTGATTTGGATCACGTGATCACTTAGAGGATTAGAGGGATGTCTATCTAAGTGGGAGTTCTTAAGTAATTTGATTAATTAAACTTAAACTTATCATGAACTTAGTACCTGATAGTATCTTGCTTGTTTATGTTTGATTGTAGATAGATGGCTCGTGCTGTTGTTCCGTTGAATTTTAATGCGTTCCTTGAGAAATCAAAAGTTGAAAGATGATGGTAGCAGTTACACGGACTGGGTCCATAACTTGAGGATTATCCTCATTGCTGCTCAGAAGAATTATGTCCTGGAAGCACCGCTGGGTGCCAGGCCTGCTGCTGGAGCAACACCAGATGTTATGAACGTCTGGCAGAGCAAAGCTGATGACTACTCGATAGTTCAGTGTGCCATGCTTTACGGCTTAGAATCGGGACTTCAACGATGTTTTGAACGTCATGGAGCATATGACATGTTCCAGGAGTTGAAGTTAATATTTCAAGCAAATGCCAGGATTGAGAGATATGAAGTCTCCAATAAGTTCTATAGCTGCAAGATGGAGGAGAACAGTTCTGTCAGTGAGCATATACTCAAAATGTCTGGGTATAATAATCACTTGATTCAGATGGGAGTTAATCTTCCAGATGATTGCGTCATTGACAGAATTCTCCAATCACTGCCACCAAGCTACAAGAGCTTCGTGATGAACTATAATATGCAAGGGATGAACAAGACTATTCCCGAGCTCTTCGCAATGCTGAAAGCTGCGGAGGTACAAATCAAAAAGGAGCATCAAGTGTTGATGGTCAACAAGACTACTAGTTTCAAGAAAAAGGGCAAAGGGAAGAAGAAGGGGAACTTCAAGAAGAACAACAAGCAAGTTGCTGCTCAAGAGAAGAAACCCAAGTCTGGACCTAAGCCTGAAACTGAGTGCTTCTACTGCAAGCAGACTGGTCACTGGAAGCGGAACTGCCCCAAGTATTTGGCGGATAAGAAGGATGGCAAGGTGAACAAAGATATATGTGATATACATGTTATTGATGTGTACCTTACTAATGCTCGCAGTAGCACCTGGGTATTTGATACTGGTTCTGTTGCTAATATTTGCAACTCGAAACAGGGACTACGGATTAAGCGAAGATTGGCTAAGGACGAGGTGACGATGCGCGTGGGAAACGGTTCCAAAGTCGATGTGATCGCGGTCGGCACGCTACCTCTACATCTACCTTCGGGATTAGTATTAGACCCAAATAATTGTTATTTGGTGCCAGCGTTGAGCATGAACATTATATCTGGATCTTGTTTAATGCGAGACGGTTATTCATTTAAATCAGAGAATAATGGTTGTTCTATTTATATGAGTAATATCTTTTATGGTCATGCACCCTGAAAGAGTGGTCTATTCTTATTGAATCTCGATAGTAGTAATACACATATTCATAATGTTGAAGCCAAAAGATGCAGAGTTAATAATGATAGTGCAACTTATTTGTGGCACTGCCGTTTAGGTCATATCGGTGTAAAGCGCATGAAGAAACTCCATACTGATGGACTTTTGGAACCACTTGATTATGAATCACTTGGTACTTGCGAACCGTGCCTCATGGCAAGATGACTAAAACACCGTTCTCCGGTACTATGGAGAGAGCAACAGATTTGTTGGAAATCGTACATACAGATGTATGTGGTCCGATGAATATTGAGGCTCGTGGCGGATATCGTTATTTTCTCACCTTCACAGATGACTTAAGCAGATATGGGTATATCTACTTAATGAAACACAAGTCTGAAACATTTGAAAAGTTCAAAGAATTTCAGAGTGAAGTTGAAAATCATCGTAACAAGAAAATAAAGTTTCTACGATCTGATCGTGGAGGAGAATATTTGAGTTACGAGTTTGG
Source organism: Triticum dicoccoides (assembly GCF_002162155.2). NCBI lineage: Eukaryota > Viridiplantae > Streptophyta > Magnoliopsida > Poales > Poaceae > Triticum > Triticum dicoccoides. Next base: position 633,166,674 of record NC_041386.1, read on the forward strand.
TGTACATTTGAAAAATTGTGGAATAGTTTCGCAACTCACGCCACCCGGAACACCACAGCGTAATGGTGTGTACGAACGTCGTAATCGTACTTTACTAGATATGGTGCGATCTATGATGTCTCTTACTGATTTACCGCTATCATTTTGGGGATACGCTCTAGAGACGGCCGCATTCACGTTAAATAGGGCACCATCAAAATCCGTTGAGACGACGCCTTATGAACTATGGTTTTGCAAGAAACCAAAGTTGTCGTTTCTGAAAGTTTGGGGCTGCGATGCTTATGTGAAAAAGCTTCAACCTGATAAGCTCGAACCCAAATCGAAGAAATGTGTCTTCATAGGATATCCAAAGGAAACTATTGGATACACCTTCTATCAACGATCCGAAGGCAAGACTTTTGTTGCTAAATTCGGAAACTTTCTGGAGAAGGAGTTTCTCTCGAAAGAAGTGAGTGGGAGGAAAGTAGAACTTGACGAGGTAACTGTACCTGCTCCCTTGTTGGAAAGTAGTACATCACAGAAAACTGTTTCTGCGACACCTACACCAATAAGTGAGGAAGTTAATGATAATGATCATGAAACTTCAGATCAAGATACTACTGAACCTCGTAGATCAACCAGAGTGAGATCCGCGCCAGAATGGTACGGTAATCCTGTTCTGGAAGTCATGCTACTAGATCATGATGAACCTACGAACTATGAAGAAGCGATGGTGAGCCCAGATTCCGCAAAATGGCTTGAAGCCATGAAATCTGAGATGGGATCCATATATGAGAACAAAGTATGGACTTTGGTTGACTTGCCCGATGATCGGCAAGCGATTAAGAATAAATGGATCTTCAAGAAGAAGACTGACGCTAACGGTAATGTTAATGTCTACAAAGCTCGACTTATCGCAAAAGGTTTTCGACAAGTTCAAGGGGTTGACTACGATGAGACCTTCTCACCCGTAGTGATGCTTAAGTCTGTCCGAATCATGTTAGCAATTGCCGCATTTTATGATTATGAAATTTGGCAAATGGATGTCAAAACTGCATTCCTAAATGGATTTCTGGAACAAGAGTTGTATATGATGCAACCAGAAGGTTTTGTCGATCCAAAGGGAGCTAACAAAGTGTGCAAGCTCCAGCGATCCATTTATGGACTGGTGCAAGCCTCTCGGAGTTGGAATAAACGCTTTGATAGTGTGATCAAAGCATTTGGTTTTATACAGACTTTCAGAGAAGCCTGTATTTACAAGAAAGTGAGTGGGAGCTCTGTAGCATTTCTGATATTATATGTGGATGACATATTACTAATTGTAAATGATATAGAATTTCTGGATAGCATAAAGGGATACTTGAATAAGAGTTTTTCAATGAAAGACCTCGGTGAAGCTGCTTACATATTAGGCATAAAGATCTATAGAGATAGATCAAGACGCTTAATTGGACTTTCACAAAACACATACCTTGACAAGATTTTGAAGAAGTTTAAAATGGATCAAGCAAAGAAAGGGTTCTTGCCTGTGTTACAAGGTGTGAAGTTGAGTCAGACTCAATGCCCGACCACTGCAGAAGATAGAGAGAAAATGAAAGATGTTCCCTATGCTTCAGCCATAGGCTCTATCATGTATGCAATGCTGTGTACCAGACCTGATGTGTGCCTTGCTATAAGTTTAGCAGGGAGGTACCAAAGTAATCCAGGAGTGGATCACTGGACAGCGGTCAAGAACATCCTGAAATACCTGAAAAGGACTAAGGATATGTTTCTCGTATATGGAGGTGACAAAGAGCTCATCGTAAAAGGTTACGTTGATGCGAGCTTTGACACTGATCCGGACGATTCTAAATCGCAAACCGGATACGTGTTTACATTAAACGGTGGAGCTGTCAGTTGGTGCAGTTCTAAACAAAGCGTCGTAGCGGGATCTACATGTGAAGCGGAGTACATAGCTGCTTCGGAAGCAGCGAACGAAGAAGTCTGGATGAAGGAGTTCATATCCGATCTAGGTGTCATACCTAGTGCATCGGGTCCAATGAAAATCTTTTGTGACAATACTGGTGCAATTGCCTTGGCAAAGGAATCCAGATTTCACAAGAGAACCAAGCACATCAAGAGACGCTTCAATTCCATCCGGGATCTAGTCCAGGTGGGAGACATAGAGATTTGCAAGATACATACGGATCTGAATGTTGCAGATCCGTTGACTAAGCCTCTTCCACGAGCAAAACATGATCAACACCAAGGCTCCATGGGTGTTAGAATCATTACTGTGTAATCTAGATTATTGACTCTAGTGCAAGTGGGAGACTGAAGGTAATATGCCCTAGAGGCAATAATAAAGTTATTATTTATTTCCTTATATCATGATAAATGTTTATTATTCATGCTAGAATTGTATTAACGGGAAACATAATACATGTGTGAATACATAAACAAACAGAGTGTCACTAGTATGCCTCTACTTGACTAGCTCGTTAATCAAAGATGGTTATGTTTCCTAACCATGAACAAAGTGTTGTTATTTGATTAACGAGGTCACATCATTAGTTGAATGATCTGATTGACATGACCCATTCCATTAGCTTAGCACCCGATCGTTTAGTATGTTGCTATTGCTTTCTTCATGACTTATACATGTTCCTATGACTATGAGATTATGCAACTCCCGTTTACCGGAGGAACACTTTGTGTGCTACCAAACGTCACAACGTAACTGGGTGATTATAAAGGAGCTCTACAGGTGTCTCCAAAGGTAGATGTTGGGTTGGCGTATTTCGAGATTAGGATTTGTCACTCCGATTGTCGGAGAGGTATCTCTGGGCCCTCTCGGTAATGCACATCATATAAGCCTTGCAAGCATTGCAACTAATGAGTTAGTTGCGGGATGATGTATTACAGAACGAGTAAAGAGACTTGCCGGTAACGAGATTGAACTAGGTATTGGATACCGACGATCAAATCTCGGGCAAGTAACATACCGATGACAAAGGGAACAACGTATGTTGTTATGCGGTCTGACCGATAAAGATCTTCGTAGAATATGTAGGAGCCAATATGGGCATCCAGGTCCCGCTATTGGTTATTGACCGGAGACGTGTCTCGGTCATGTCTACATTGTTCTCGAACTGTAGGGTCCGCATGCTTAACGTTACAATGACAGTTATTATGAGTTTATGCATTTTGATGTACCGAAGATTGTTCGGAGTCCCGGTTGTGATCATGGACATGAAGAGGAGTCTCGAAATGGTCGAGACATAAATATTGATATATTGGAAGCCTATGTTTGGATATCGGAAGTGTTCCGGGTGAAATCGGGATTTTACCGGAGTACCGGGAGGTTACCGGAAGCCCCCGGGAACTATATGGGCCTTAGTGGGCTTTAGTGGAAAGGAGAAAGCGGCAGCCCAAGGTGGCCGCGCGCCTCCCCCCTCCCCTAGTCCTATTAGGACAGGGAGAGGTGGCCGGCCCCCTCTCTCTCTTTCCCCCCTCGAGGAATCCTATTC
>NC_041386.1:633170446-633197794 GCF_002162155.2 Triticum dicoccoides
CCTACTCCCAGAGGGAGTATGACTCCCTTGGCGCGCCCTCCTTGGCCGGCCGCCCCCTCCCCCTTGGCTCCTTTATATACGGAGGCAGGAGGGCACCCTAGGACACACAAGTTGATCCTTGAGATCGTTCCTTAGCCGTGTGCGGTGCCCCCTGCCACCATATTCCACATCGATCATATTGTAGCGGTGCTTAGGCGAAGCCCTGCGACGGTAGAACATCAAGATCGTCACCACGCCGTCGTGCTAACGGAACTCCTCCCCGACGCTTTGCTGGATCGGAGCCCGGGGATCGTCATTGAGCTGTACGTGTGCTAAGAACTCGGAGGTTCCGGAGTAACGGTGCTTGGATCGGTCGGATCGGGAAGACGTACGACTACTTCCTCTACGTTGCGTCAACGCTTCCGCAGTCGGTCTGCGTGGGTACATAGACAACACTCTCCCCTCTCGTTGCTATGCATCACCATGATCTTGCGTGTGCGTAGGAAATTTTTTGAAATTACTGCGTTCCCCAACACTAGGGCCTTCCAAATTTTTTTGGTTGTGTTGGAGTTTGCTTGTACTTAGCGTAGCATCGAGCGCCAAAAGGTAGGTGCTCCGGACAAAAAACATGTCGTTCTTAGGATAGTAGGTAGTGAAGTCATCATCTTCATAATTTGGGCAACCTGATTCTTGACTTTGAATGATTACTCGCAATATTATGGTTTCCTCTCGAGATCCAACTAATTCTCATCTTTTAACATTTACAGGCCATGCATAATGCTTTGTCATCCTAACGATGTAGTTCGAACAAAAGCATTATCTTTAAACCTCCCTCAATATATACTTAGTTTTCAATAATATTGCACATAATTTGTCCGAGAAGGGATTTTAAAAAAGTTAGGTCTCTAAATCTAGTTCCACTAGCCTTTTCTCTTTCATCACCCCCACCGAAGAGGAGAATTCAAAAACACTCATCCCATAAGTAAGGGAGGATGCAATACATGTGGTATATTCCACAAGAGTTAGTTGTGTGTTTATGATAGAAAACAAAACACCACACATGAACAAACGAGTGATGGCCACAAAGATGACATGCACACACACACACAGAAGATAAGCATGACATGCAACAGGAGATGTAAGTCACCACACTAAAAAATAGAGTTTACAAGACATAGAAGAATCACAAGTAAGAACAAGTCTGGTAACTCTTACACCTTGGGACCATCCTAGTTTGGAGTGAATCAATATTATCTCCCATCAGGACCAAGACACCAACAATAGAGAAGGAGACACTATTATTACGGTGGCTGAGCGTCTTATTTGAGATCTTCAGTGGGAGTGTGTGACCCTGACTGAGGAGGTGGTGAAGCAGCACCCTTCTCGCCCTCGGCCTTGTCTGCACGGGTACTGGTCATGCGAACATCAGCAGCAACTTCCTTGGCAATAATCTCAGCAGCTTCTACAAGCGTGTTCGTAAATGTAGATTTACCTACAAATATGTAAACAAAATGTAAGAACGGTGCTCAATTTTATTATTCAACAAAATGAAAGCATCAGTTTTGAACAACTGAACACAATTATATGAAGAGACAATTACAAATTTAGTAGGGCACAACAGTGAAGTACATTGAAACAAAATAAGATGACTATACATGTCAAATAGCAGAGCTTACAAATTGTAATAAAAACATGATCATGATTCATGAGTACACACCAAACTTGGTAGATTTGAGCCCATTGGCACATGTAGTAGCTACATTTTAGCTTATTAAAACATAAATCAATCATATGACAAGAAAACAAAATACGGTGGATTGATACCTTCAGGGATGGAATTAATTACTTCTAACAAAATTTAGAATATACACACCTTTTTAGAATTAATGCGATATAATTAAGAACGGGCTATAAAGACATCAATCAACACGATTCTACAATATAAAATTATAGTCCGAGGCCACCGCGCACTGTTCAGGCACATACCATGGTCCACATTCGCAATAACAGAGCTATTACGGATGTTGTTCTTCTTATCCATAATTGCGCGGTCTGTGTTGCCCTCCTTGCTATGTGACCTAATCAGCATTCCCTCAAACAATAAAAGAGTAGCAGTCACTATTAGTGTCTCAGATGGAAGTAGATGCACCTGAAGTTCATGAGAAAAATCCCTATCAACAAAGTTTTCTTCCACGGCATCTATGAACTCCAACCAATCGCCGATCGAGGGGTTGATGTCACCTGTATGGGTTGTACCAATCGGCAGCAATGCATTCCATGTGCAGCGTAGCAGCACAGCACTAACCCAAAAGCACTCATGAATATTGAAGATTTTGAAGAATTCAAGGCACTGAGCTTGCCAGCGGCTTGGATTCACAACGTAAAAGCAAGGAAAGATAGCCGGCGGAAGGGGTGAACGTCTTCCTGCTGGATGCTTCTCCACTTGACAGGGAGGACCACGGGACATGTCGTTGTCGTTGTTGCGAGTGCGTGCGCCAGAATTAGTTGTGGGCATGTGAAGACATGGGTTGAATACCAGTCCCTCTCACACCTAGCAGCATGTCGTTCCTGGCACCGGACGGGCTCGTTGCAGGGAGATGCGAGCTGCCACTGGTTGGGAACGCAACCTCAACATGGTTGCTGCCCACATTGACAGCTAGGCCTAGTGTCGAACACCTTGTGGTCATGGTGGGAGAAAGCGTCCATGTGTAGAGCACTGCAACCACAACCTAGCTTCCCGAGGGGAACAAGCATGATGCAGCCTCACACGATGGCTTCACTCATACTTGACCCGGCTTGAGCAACAGCGTTGTTGCGCTGCCAGGGTGAAGTTGTGGTAGCCGCCTTCCCTTCCTGCTGTTTGAACCCCAAATTAATCGACTCATTGAGGCTCGTCATGGGTGCCGCTAGTGTCACCTCCGTGTTCCTGTCAGGCCAACTGCCTCTACACGACCGAATCAATCGGGGGGAAATTCTGGAGGAATAGAGGCAAACTGTGGGGATTTGGGTGCAGAGGAAAGGGAATTGGATCAAGGATGCGAGGGTGAAAAGGGAAACAAAAATTGGTGGCAAACCAAGGCGATAGGAAGCAAAATTTGTATGATTTTCGTGGGATTTTTCTAGCTCTGAATACCAAATCATCAAATCCTGTTGCCACAGTGTTGTCGGACGTGAGTTTGAAGAGATGCTAAAGCTTGTGGTGAGCTGACACCGAGGAATGCATGTTGCTTGTGGAGAGCAGACCTCAAACAAGTTGGCGATCCAGAGAAGAGCATGAGCAGGCAGAGGAAGAAGACTTTCAGAGGTAGAAGAAGCAGCCAGGAGGAGTTTCCTCAGTTCCTTCTTTTTGACGTCCTCCTTTTAGCATTGCTGCCTCCTACATCGTCTCTAGTGCCGGCACAAGCCCAACTCCGCCTAGGCCACATCCCATAGCATTCGAGTCCAGTGCAGCTAAGAGCACGGGTATGACATTCTGACATTGATTCAGAAGGAGCTAGCTAAGGGCATCTCCAGCCATGTCCCCAACAGATCCTTCCCAAGCGTTTTTGCCGCGCCGGCGTCAAAAAAACGGTCCAGTCGCGCCCCCAGAAACCCGTTTTTCGCCGGCTCGGGCCAAAACTGGTGCCGGCAGACCCAAGACGAACCCGTCGCCCTGGGGGGCGCTTGGGAAGCCGGCACAAGCGAAAAAGGCGCGTGGGTCCGCCCTGGCGGCGTCCCGAGGGCCTTTTCCCGCCGTTTCTTGACGCTTTTCCCTCGCATCCCTCCCGCTCGCTCGCCTTCCTCCCGCCATTCCCTCCCTTTCTCCCGCCAAACCCCCTCCCGCTCGCCTTCCAGTCGCCACCATGCCGCCGAAGAAGTACGCCATGCCGCGCGCGGCGGCAACCACGACTGGCACCGTAGCCCAGCCGAAGCAGAGGAAGCCGAGGGCGCCGCCATTGAAGCCACCGGGCATGTCGAACGCCGAGTGAAGGGTGGAAGTTCAGCGACACGACGCAGTCACCGCCGACCGGCGGAACAGGGCATCGCCAAGAAGGCCCGCGACAACGCGGCGCGCGCGGCGGCGTCCTCCTCATCGGTCGACCACGCAGGGATAATGAATCCACCCGTCGTCAGCCACGCCCAGTACGCGCCCTGGGGACAGCAAGGCGTCGGACCTCCATGGGGATCGTCGTCGCCCGGCTACGCCGACGGCGACGCGCACGGTGGGTTCAACCCAAACATGACCTTCCCCCATGGCCACCCCGCGACGCGCACACCCTCGCCCGCCTTCGTCGGCGTGCAGTACCCTCCATACAACTACTCGCCGCCTGCCTATGCGTCCACACCGATGCCCCATCTCCGCCGTGGACCGCTTCCCTTCTCGCACCTCGGCAACGCCGACGACACAGGAGCCGACATGGACGACATCATCGCAACAGGATCGACCGCGGACGCCGCGTCTCCTGGGTTCGCCACCCAGGACGAGGTAGTGGATCTCAGCGGCGACATGGAGGCCGAGCTCGGCTACGTCTACGGCGAGGACGCGCACGAAGCGCAAGAACCCGAGGAGGAGGACGAGGACGAGGACGAGGAGGAGGAGGAGCCAGCTCCTGATCCGATGAAGGGGCGCCAGAAGAAGAAGCGGGCGGCTAGGACAGGCGAAGCGCGCATCAAGTGGACGTCCAAGGAGGAGGAATGCCTCGCCGAAGCATGGAAAGTCGTCTGCCTCGACCCGACCACCGGCACGAACCAGAGCTTCGAGACGTACTGGGACCGCATCAAGGCCGAGTTCGACGAGCGAAAGCTCGTCGACCCCTACTTCAAAGGCGTCTACATGTAGCGCGGCTCCAAGGCGATGGCGAACCATTGGGGCGTATCCAGGGGCGTGCAACAAATGGCATGGAATCGTCAAGGAGGTCGCGGCTCGCCCGGAGAGCGGCGCCAACGTTGAGGATCAGGTACGCACGCCGTTCACCCGCATCTCTTCGTCGTCTACGCCCGCCGCCCGCCAACTGTTTGTTCCTCCGCGCAGTTGCTGCGCATGTTCACCATGTATCGGCGCGACAACCTCGACGCCGACTTCAAGTTCCTCCACGTCTACAAGCGCATTGACAAGTGCGAGAAGTGGGCGGAAGTCCGACGTACCCTCGACAAGGCCAAGAAGACATACAAACCGGACGCGACGACTCCGGGCGCGTCAGAGGGGCGGCCAGACCGCCACAAGTTGCCAAAGAAGGCGAAAAACGCCGACGCGGCAACCGCGCGAGTGCAGGAGTCCATCGAGCATTGCCTCGCCGACGCCCAGGCCCGGGCCGTCCTACGTGAAGAGAAGACCGAGGCGCGGTGGTCGTCGCTGATGACGAACAGCGCCATCAAGCTCGACCTGCTCCGGACCAACGTCGACCTGCTCCGGACCAACGTCGCCGCGAAGAAGAGGAACACCGACATGGCTTTTCTGATGGGCGGGGCGGACATGCTCCAGAGTAACGACGAGCAGCTCAGGGCGTGGTACATGGCGGAGCGCGGCCTCATCCTGAACCAGATGCAGACGGTAACGCCGACGACGCCGACGACGCCAGGTCCCGCGCCCACGGCCGCACGAACGCCAAGCCCGAATGACGCCTCTACATCGCCGCCCAGCAGTACCGAAGCCGCGCCGACACAGTCCAGCACCGAAGCAGCTCCGACACCGCCGAGCCCACGCACGCCGACTCCGCCAACACCTGGAGCCGACCCCGCCGAGTGATTCGTTGCGCACGCGAACTTGCGGCGTGTGGCACTCTGTTTTTTGTAACGCCAGACTACGTCCGATCGCCGGATTTATGACGTCTTTTGTGAGCGGGAACGACCTAGTTCAAATTTCCCGCATCCTGGGGCCGGCGCTTGGGGGCGTGACTGGGAGCTAGGTCGCCCCCAGAGGCCAAACTAGCGCCGGCACGCTCCAGGCCGCTCTATTTAGGCGTCCTGGGGGGCCGAACGGCTGGAGATGCCCTAACATGGACACACTGCACATATCCCGGTGCCTCCCATTGCTACACCTATGTACATTATCAAGTTTTGACGCCATTGCTGTCCAGAACAACTCTCACTCAAGCACATGGTGAACTACCAATGCGATCCTCAAGTGCAGCAAGTGTGTGAAGTCACGTATTTATAGAAGGGGAATGGGTGATGCCATGAAGTAATTGTACCGTCCTTCACACATTGACTGTGTCTCTAAGTGGTAGTACTTTGTAGCTGGAACAGTTTTCCACTGGTGGGATGTAAGAATTATGATCTGATGGGATAGTTGGAAAGGATTAGATTGGGGTTTGCTCCTTATGTTTCATGTGCTTCCATGTGTGTGCCTGGTGTGCTATTCAGCCGAAGTTCATTGCGAGAGTCAAAATACGTGTCCAAGGCAAAGAATTAGATATATTATGCATGGTACGTGTCCAAGGTAAAGAATTAGATATCATTTATTTAGGACGCTGATAACGTCCACACGTGTAGGTGTTAAGGGGTCTGCCCATACATTTTGTGTGGTGTCTAAAAGGATCAGCCCACATGCCTACGTGTGGACATGTGGGCAAAACAAGTAATGCCCACACACCTCTTTTTTTCCCCACGGTCCCTCTCACACGCCTATATGTGCGCAAAATAGATAACGCCCACACGCCCGTACCTCAGGCCTTCTACCTCATGGTCCCGCACGCCCCACGTGACAGTCACCATGCGCCCCACAGTTGTCATGGTCCGGATCCTCTTTCACGTTCGTTTAACTGCAGTTGCCATGTCGCTAAACTACAGTTGCCATGTCGGACAACTACAGTTGACATGGTTGCTCAACTGCAGTTGCCATCTCAGGTCAAGTGCGAGATGCCATTTTTGGACAACTGCAGTTGTTGCCATGTATGGTCTGATCTACTATAGTTGCCATGATTTTAAAAACTTTAGGGGTTGCCACCTACTAATACTAGGCAGTTGCCATGTATGATATAGTTTACTACAATTGCCATGATTTGAAAACTTTAGAAGTTGTCACCTACTAACACTAGGCAGTTGCCGTGTAGTGCTACAAAGAGACATGGCAAAATAACATGTTCGGGTAAAAAAAGAGTTGATATCTGCTTACAAGCACACTAGGGCAGTTGCCATGTACCCTACGAAACACATGGCAACTGACATGTACGGGTAAAAGAGAGAGTTGTCATCTGCTTACAAGCACACTAGAGCAATTGCCATGTACCCTGCAAAACACATGGCAACTGGCAGCTTTGAGTGTGGGAGAGAAGACGGGCGTGTGGGCGAACTAATAAATGCCCACACACCAGCCCCTGCGTGGGCGAGCTGCTAAACGCTCACATATCGGTCCCTTCGTGTGGTGAAAACGGACGTGTGGGCGACTGAATGAATGTCCACACACCAGCCCAGTTCTACGTGGCGCCACAAACATGACAAGATTCATGCAACCACAAACGCACGTGGATCCACGCGTGTGGGCGAGATGTAAACGCCCACATGTGTGGGCGTTAGTATTTCCGTTTATTTAATAGAATATATCTTGACTTTTTTTAAAGATGCAATGTATGAGTTTTTGCAGTACATACATTTTCTCTTGACTGTCTTGATCAAATTAGGAATTATAGTTACATTGATTTATTCTGTTGTTAGATTCGGTTAAAGGATTGGGCAAATTATGGTTACATTGATTTATCTGATACCAATTGACAAATCAAATGGCAACTAGGTCAACAATGTTTGTCCGACTCCGACGAGTAAGGGGTGATGATGGCGACGCGCCTTCGGCTCGCTCCAGTGATTGTGGTCGTCGCTAGGTGGTCTACGGACCTGGGTGTAAATTTTACTTCTATTGTTCTTTGTACTATGTTGACAATTGATGAATAGATCAAAAAAATTCTCGCAAAAAAAACTAGTTTAATTGTTTTTTGTGAAGATCGTTCATTCACTGCCAAATTTGGCCTGATTCCAGTCGTTAATTCAACTTAATTTTGGCATGTCACTCTTAGAGCATATTAAGTTGGCCCTGCATAGTTATTCCGAGAGTACTTGCCTCCTCTTCGGTGGAGGGCCTTGGTTCCCCGGAGCCGCGGCCCCGGCCGGCGGGTGCGGTGCAGCCGACGGGCTGCGCCGGCGGGCCCTGGTGGGCAGCCTCCCACGGCCGCGCGGGCGGCGTGGGGGCTGCGGACGCTGGCGCAGTGGCGGCTCCTCGCAATCCGTCATGGCTCTATGTAGAAAATCCGCCCCTGCTTTGATTTGTCCCGATCCGTGCTGGCGCCGGTCCTTGGCGGCTGCTTTCGGCGTCCCCTATTGCTGGTCGGGCAGATCTGGCATGCGGGTGAGGTTCCGGGGGAAACCCCTGGCTGGCGCGGTGGCCTCCCCAAAGTTGACGTCTTTGGCGCCGATCCCCTTCCTGGAGGCTTTGGGGTGGATCCTCTCCCTTCCGCCTTCTCCTCGAGCTATGGCGAAAGTTTTTGTTCCCCTGTTCTGGGCGTCGACGGCACCCTGGTGTCGTGTTCCTTCTTGAAGGCGGCGGCTGGAAACAACTCTTGGTGGCGGGGCTGCTGGTGGCGTGGTGGCGGTGCGCTTCGGCCTTCTACTTGGTGTTGCGCCTTGCTTCGCGGGACCAGCGGACGGTTTCTTTGGTAGAGCGGTGCTTCATCCATACATTGATGGCAATGGATCTTAACGGTGTGGCACAGTGCAAATTCGGAGTTCGGTGTGGGAGGATGGACTCGCGCAGGAGGATGACGCTGTCTGGCGTCGTGGTGGCGTCGATGGTAGAGAGACTTAGCACAGTAGATGCAACAATACAGCTCTGAAGATGGACTCGTGGCAGGTGGCTCATCAGGATGCTTTGTTCCATCTCCTGCAAAAGGATTAGCTAGCAGTTTTTCTAACATATCCGAAGGAATTTCAAAGCAGATATTTTCATTTTCATTTTCAATAGGTTCAGTAGGTTGAGGAGCAACTCTTTGCTCTACTGGTCGGGGTGAAGATACCCCGAACAAGCCCCTTAGAGGATTACTTTCTATAGTAACAAGTGACAGTAAATTTCAGCACACTATATAAATTTTTCCTTCCCAAATTCCACCTACCAAAGCCGCTTCACTCCCCAGCAACGGCGCCAGAAAAGAGTCTTGATGACGCACAAGTATAGGGGATCTATCGTAGTCCTTTCGATAAGTAAGAGTGTCGAATCCAACAAGAAACAAAAGGAAATGATAAGCGGTTTTCAGCAAGGTATTCTCTGCAAGCACTGAAATTATAGGTAACAGATAGTTTTGTGATAAGATAATTGGTAACGAGCAACAAATTACAAAAGTAAATAAAGTGCAGCAAGGTGGCCCAATCCTTTTGGTAGCAAAGGACAAGTCTGGACAAACTCTTATATGATGTAAAGCGCTCCCGAGGACACATGGGAATATCATCAAGCTAGGTTTCATCACGTTCATATGATTCGCATTCGGTACTTTGATAATTCGGTATGTGGGTGGACCAGTGCTTGGGTACTGCCCTTACTTGGACAAGCATCCCACTTATGATTAACCTCTATTGCAAGCATACGCAACTACAACAAAAGTATTAAGGTAAACCTAACCATAGCATGAAACATATGGATCCAAATCAGCCCCTTATGAAGCAACGCATAAACTAGGGTTTAAACTTCTGTCACTCTAGCAACCCATCATCTACTTATTATTTCTCAATGTCTTCCTCTAGGCTCAAATAATGGTGAAGTGTCATGTAGTCGACGTTCACATAACACCACTAGAGGAGAGACAACATACATCTCATCAAAATATCGAACGAATACCAAATTCACATGACTACTAATACCAAGACTTCTCCCATGTCCTCAGGAACAAACGTAACTACTCACAAAGCATATTCATGTTCATAATCAGAGGGGTATTAATATGCATATAGGATATGAACATATGATCTTCCACCAAATAAACCAACCAGCATCAACTACAAGGAGTAATTAACACTACTAGCAACCCACAGGTACCAATCCCGGACTTGGAAACAAGAATTGGATACAAGAGATGAACTAGGGTTTTGAGAGGAGATGGTGCTGGTGAAGATGTTGATGGAAATTGCTCTCTCCTGATGAGAGGAGTGTTGGTGATGACGATGGCGATGATTTCCCCTCCCGGAGGGAAGTATCCCCGGCAGAACAGCTCCGCCACAGCCCTAGATTGGTTCCGCCAAGGTTCCGCCTCGTGGCGGTGGAGTCTCTTCCGGAAAGATGGCTTATGGTTTTTTCCTCATCGAAAGACTCCATATAGCAGAAGATGGCCATCGGAGGGCCACCAGGGGGCCCACGAGGTAGGGGGGCGCGCCCAGGGGGGTAGGGTGCGCCCCCCACCCTCGTGGGCAGGGTGTGGCCCCCTGGTGAACTTCTTGCGCTCAGTATTTTATATATATTCTGAAAATGACTTGCGTGAAGTTTCGGGACTTTTGGAGTTGTGCAGAATAGGTATCTAATATTTGCTCCTTTTCCAGCCCAGAATCCCAGCTGTCGGCATTCTCCCTCTTTATGTAAACCTTGTAAAATAAAAGAAAATAGGCATAAGTATTATGACATAATGTGTAATAACAGCCCATAATGCAATAAATATCGATATAAAAGCATGATGCAAAATGGACGTATCAGCCTCCACCTCGGGCGTTGCTTCCCTCAACCTGGGCGCACCTCCAACTGAGAAGCTAACAAGGGGGAACTACCTCCTTTGGAAGGCCCAAGTGATGCCGGCCCTGCGAGGTGTGCAGGTGACCGGTCTCTTGGATGGCAGCGACGCCACACCACCGAAGACGGTGGAGATCGCTCAAGCGGACAAGACCATGGCAACAGAGCCCAATCCCTTGTATGGTTCGTGGCTGGCAAAGGATCAGTAGGATCTGAGCTACCTGTTGAACTCGCTATTGCAAGAAATTCTTGCATAGGTCATCGGTAAGGAGAACACCTTCGACCTTTGGACAGCTCTTACGACTCTGTTCGCCTCGCAGTCACAATCTCAAATAACCAATCTGAGGATCGCCATCACCAACACAAAGAAGGGAAACATGTCAAGCCACACCTTCATGGCCAAGATGAAGAGCCTCGGCGATGAACTCGCTGCGGCTGGCCGTCCGGTGAGCGATCCAGAGATGGTCGACTACATCCTTGCCGGGCTCGATCGGGACTATGATCCCATCGTTGTAGTAGTTGGCACCATTAAGAACTCCATCACCGTCAACGATCTCTTCGCACAGATATGTGCTTTTGATCAAAGGATGGAGATGCTCGGCGATGGGCCATCCGGCTTCCGCTCATCTGCTAACGCTGTCTATAGGGGGCATGGTCAGTCTCGTCCCAGAGGCGGCCGTGGGCGAGGGAACAGGGGGCGCGGCCGTGGCAATCGCGCCTCTCCCTCTCCTACTTGTGGCGGTGGCAGAGGTGGCTATCAACACAACGCCCGCGTCCGCAACCAGAACAGCAACAACAACAAGAAGGGACTATCCCGAATGTCAGATCTGCTACAAATTCCATGCTGGTGGTGCAAGAGCTTGCTGGCATCTGTATGACGAGGACCAGGAAGAAAAGAAGGCGGCAAATCTCATCACCAACTCCTACGGGATTAACACTAACTAGTATGCAGATTCAGGTGCCATCGAGCACATCACGGGCGAACTCGACAAGTTGACAATGTGAGAAAGATACTACGGAGGTGACCAAGTGCACACGGCAAGTGGAAAGGGTATGGATATCACTCACATTGGTAACTCAATTGTTAAAACCCCTGAAAAAGATTTGCATCTAAACAATGTCTTACATGTTCCTGATGCATCAAAGAATCTTATTTTAGTTCATCGTTTTACTCTTGAGAACAAAGTTCTCATAATATTATATCCTTATTCTTTTGTGGTTAAGGATTTGCCAACGAGGAGAGTAATTCTTAGAGGAAAATGCGAGGGAGGCCTCTACCCGCTCATATCATCAGTTTCTTCATCATCAAAAAACAAGCATGGAGTGTCACCAAACCATCATCGGCAAAGTGGCATCGTCGTCTGGGTCATCCTTCTTCAACTATCATTCAACATGTTCTTAGTAGAAATAAACTTCCTTATGAGTCTAGTGTTGAGTCAGTTTGTGATGCGTGTCAACAAGCTAAGAGTCATCAATTGCCATATCCTACCTCTACCAGTGTATCCACTGCTCCTTTGCAACTTATCTTTTCAGATGTGTGGGGACCAGCCCCTACATCAGTTGGTAGATTCTCATACTATGTAAGCTTTATTGATGATTATAGTAAGTTTACTTGGATTTATTTGCTAAAGAAAAGATCCGATGTATTCCAAGTCTTTAGTAATTTCAAAAATCTTGTTGAACGCCAACTAAACTCCAAAATCCTTGCTATGCAAACTGACTAGGGTGGTGAGTATGAGAAACTCAATTCCTTTTTTCAAAAAAATTGGAACTTCACATCATGTCTCTTGCCCACATGCTCACCAACAAAATGGCTCTAACGAACGAAAATATCATCATATTGTTGAAGTAGGACTCGCATTGTTAGCTCATGCGTCTATGCCTCTCAAATTCTGGGATGAAGCTTTTCTCACTGCCACATATCTCATCGATATTCGTCCAAGCAAAGTCATCAAATTTGAGAATCCTATAACACGTCTTTTTGGTGTTACTCCAGATTACACATCTCTTCGTATTTTTGGTTGTGCTTGTTGGCCAAATCTTAGACCCTATAATACACGCAAACTTGTGTTTCGTTCCAAAAAAATGTGTTTTTTAGGATACAGTCCTATGCACAAAGGGGTTAAATGTCTTGATGTCTCCACTGGTAGGGTCTACATCTCTAGAGATGTCATCTTTGATGAATCAGTCTTTCCTTTTGAGTCTCTTCATCCAAATGCCGGAGCCCTCCTTTGAAAAGAAATATTGCTTCTTCCGGATTTTGATCAAGGGGGTGATAACAATTGTGCTGACCAATCTAACGAAAATATTCCTGCCTCTACTTCTACTGTTATGCCCGTGCAGGTACCTGAAGAAAATCTGGCTCAAAATGATCAAAAACATGAAAATCCGGCTCGAAATGAACCATTATTTCATGTGAACAGAGAAGAAGGGATCGGCGCAGACCACGAGGAAGATCTGGCGGCGCCTGTCACACCTGTGCGGCTGCCAGGCTCGGATCGCTCACGCAGATCCTCCTCGGATCACACCCCCGACAGCAGCGGTTTCCAGGCGGGCCAGGCCGACCCAACAGCAGCAGCGGGCCACTCCATGGGTGCCGCATCATCACACAGGAGTGCGCGGGCCACACGCGTGCAGCCCAGGACAGTGACAGGCTCCCATGTGTGCATGCAACCGACAATAGCAGTAGGATCTTCTGCAGACAAAAATACCGCGGCCCAGGATAATTTCAGTTTTGGATCAGCCACACCAATGACCACAGGATCGTCTGCGTCTACCGAGTCTGCACATTTGGAAGGATCTTCTAGATCATCTGTGAACAGTCAAATTGTGCAGCCTCCTGTGCAATCACAACGCCAACTTGCCACTTCTCCAAGGGTTATGACTCATCTACAAAAATGTATTAGAAATCCAAAAATAAGAACGGATGGCACTATACCATATGGCATGTTGTGTATTTCAGGTGAACCAGCAAAATTAAGTGATGCACTTGGAGATCCTAAGTGGAAAAAGGCTATGGATGAAGAATATGGTGCACTCATAAAGAATAAAACATGGCGCTTGGTGCCAAGTCAAAGAGGTAAAAATATCATTGATTGCAAATGGGTTTATAGAATCAAGAGAAAAGCAGATGGCTTCATTGATAGGTACAAGGCACGTCTAGTTGCAAAAGGATTTAAGCAACGTTGTGGTATTGATTATGAGGACACTTTTAGTCATGTTGTGAAAGCTGCTACCATAAGACTTGTGCTAGCCATTGTTGTTTCCAAGGGATGGAGTCTTAGACAGCTAGATGTTCAGAACGCGTTTTTGCATGGTGTTCTGGAAGAGGAGGTCTATATGAGCCAACCACCAGGGTATGAAAACAAACAAGCACCTCACTATGTTTGCAAACTTTATAAAGCTCTTTATGGTCTGAAACAGACCCCTAGAGCATGGTTCTCAAGGCTGAGCTCACAGTTGAAGCATCTTGGTTTTGTTGCGTCCAAGGCTGACACGTCTCTCTTCATCTATAACAAAGCAAATGTTGTCATGTTTGTGCTCATTTATGTTGATGACATCATAGTTGCAAGCTCCTCACAAGATGCCACTAATGCTTTATTGCAAGATTTAAGCTCAAAATTTGCTTTAAAAGATCTTGGTGATTTACACTTCTTCCTAGGTATTGAAGTTAAGAAGATTCAAGATGGCATAGTGTTAAGTCAGGAAAAATACGCCACTGAACTTCTAACTCGTATGGGAATGAAAGATTGCAAGCCTTCACCCACACCATTGTCTTCTTCGGAACAACTTTCAGCACATGAAGGAGAACCACTTAAGGAAGAGGAGATCACAAAATATAGAAGTACTGTTGGAGCTCTACAATATTTGACTTTGACACGACCAGACATATCATTTGTTGTAAACAAGGTTTGTCAATATCTACATGCTCCTACCTCCACTCATTGGACAGCTGTCAAGAGGATTGTACGATATATTAAGCACACTGTGAGTTTGAGACTTCAGTTCAGACGTTCTAGTTCTTCTCTTGTTAGTGCTTTCTCTGATGCTGATTGGGCAGGATGTAGTGATGACAGAAAGTCAACTGGAGGATTTGCAGTATTCTTTGGTTCAAACCTTATTTCTTGGAGTGCTAGAAAACAACCAACTGTGTCAAGGTCAAGTATAGAGGCTGAATACAAGTCATTAGCAAATGCTACTGCTGAGATCATTTGGATAGAATCACTGCTTAATGAGTTGGGAATTAAGCAACGTCGTGTTTCATGTTTGTGGTGTGACAATTTGGGAACCACCTATCTCTCTGCTAATCCAGTCTTTCATGGCAGAACTAAACATATTGAAATTGATTTTCATTTTATATGAGAAAGGGTGGCAGAGAAGAAGTTGGACATAAGGTTTATTCTGTCCAAGGATCAAGCAGCAGATGGTTCACTAAAGCCTTGCCAGTTAAGCCCTTTGAAGAGTTCAAGAGAAATCTCAACATAGGATAGTTTAGCTTATGGGAGGGTGTTAGAGTTTGAGTTATTCACGCTATGTAATCTCAACTATCCTCTTCTCTTCCTCTCCCGTATCCAGCTCTATCTCTATTTCTCTCTGTAAACAAACCAGGTCGCTATGATCTCTTGTACTCCACGGCAAAGGTTTTGCCTCAATAAATATACATACGCGGCTCTCCTAAGGGAGAGTAGGAACGCTTCCAGCCATTGTATTTTACATAAACTACTCCTCTCTATCAACATTGCATGGCGTGCATGTTTACTTGTTTGCCTGTAATTCAAGAATATCGGCATTTTTTTACAAATCGTTCATTGATATATGCATGTGCTGAACTGCAAAGTTAGAAAATTAAATATGTCTACAAAGTTACAAATTGCTGACTCCGGGCACTAAAAGTTCACTGCTGATTTGAGACACACATGTCTACGTATGAGGAACTCAAAATGAAATATTTATCATGTTTTATACACGCACAATCATGTCCCGGGTGGCAGGATTCTAGCATTGCATGCCAATGGTAGTGGTACCTTGGTCCATTGACGTTTGTCAACTCATCACTGGGTTTGTCCCTGGTATTCCTCTTGCCTACTTCGTCGGTGGTAGCATAGATACACGAGTGATGTTGCGATACTACTGAGAAACAGGTTGCCATCAAGCCTTGCACACTGCGACAGGACGAATTGACGCGGACTCGATCAAGTGACTAGTGGCAAACACTAGAGGATAAGCTGGAAGATTAAGTGAGGGGAAGCAAGTATCCATGCTCTAGGGGCAACTGAGTGAAATGGATGCATCGCACATGTTCCCGGTGCCTCCCATTGCTACATCTATGTACATGAGTTTTAAGCGCCACATTGATGTCTAGAGAAACTCACACTCAAGCATACGTTGAACTATCAATTTGAACCTCAAGTGAAACAATTGTGGGAAGTCTCATATTTAAAGGAAGAGAGAATGGGTGATACCGTGAAGTAATTGTACTATCCTTATACACATTCATTGCATATATGAATGCTAGTACTTATATAGTTGGAGAAGTTGTTCATGTGTAATTCCATACTTAGCATATTTTGTCTCCAAAAGTTTTTCGGAGTTAATTTACTCTAAAAGATATGCATGGCGGGTTTTCGTCATAGGATTTGAAGCTCTGTATTGATCGAATACCACCACTATAAGAAAAATCCCTAGAAGAAAAGCAAAATACAATTCAGTCGTCAGGAAATCCTCCATCGTCTCCAACCCGCACATGCCAATGTGCGGCGATGTTGCTGCCTCGGGAGTTCCGCCCCGTCGTCCGAACAAAAATGGTGTATCGACTCAATCATTCGGAAAGTCACCGATCTCTGGCGGAAAGTGTCGGCAACATCGATCTTGATGGATCCACGACCTTGAGGAGAAAAAGATGTTGGGTCGATCATACCTAGACGTCCCCCTCCCCCTGAGTCAACGGAATAACCAGATTAACGTCGTTGCTACCGAAGAAACACCAACCCAATATATACACAACCAACTCTTCCCATGTCTAAAGATCTACATGTTCACTGATCACATCTTTAGATCCGACGAATGCAGAACCCCTGAATCCCTATAGGAAGCGGGAGGATACCTTATTGAACACCGCCGCCGCCACTGCAGTCTTAAGCTGAAGACAACCAAGATCTACATGTGCACTCAGTCTCGTAGCTAGATCCGATAGGCACACACCACCAAGGCCAAAGAAGAAGCCAAAGGAACAATAATCATACACCATCTCCACCAACACCGGAAGGGCGACGGACAAGCGGAGGCCTACCTGATACCCCAAGATGGGGGTAAATACAGTTCCCACTGATAAACCGGGGCATCCTCGCATGGCCCACCGGCAAAGCTGGCGGAGGAGGTGGAGGCCGACAATCTATCGATGGAAGAGGAATGCTAACTGCCTTTGGCGGTAGTCTTGGAGTCTGTAATATTATATGCCTAGTAGTGTTGATCTTATATATATGTGTGTGTGTGTGTGTGTGTGTGTGTGTGTGTGTGTGTGTGTGTGTGTGTGTGTATAGGCCTTAATCATGTAGTTACAATAAAGAAAATATTTGCTTACAAGAGAACAAGTTTGTGGTCTTTTAGGAACATCGACATTTTTTACAAGTGCTTTTTTATGGTACCCTGGTACTCCCTCTAGCACAGATGGAGTACCACTTAAATCAGACCCTCCACTTAGAAGGGTACTTTAGTCTTTCCTCCTCTTAATTAGGTCCTTTTCTGATTTATAATCAGATTACGCATCACCAACGCAGCCGCCATCAGATTAAAGCTGTTACGTATCGCACCATTGCTTCCTTTCACTGATCGATCACGAATGGATAACAGTTACTGACCAAACAGAATTTCGCTACAGCTTCTCGAAAACCACGTCCACACAAAATCTCTAACATGGAGTACAAAGGAAATAAAAACACAAATATAGTATACATCGTTGTGGAATACATGCAAGAGATATCAGGCTCGCAAGAAGTTCATTACTTCATCAGACCGCAAGAGATATCAGGCTGCACAGTGCGGGCGTGATAGATCTTTTTCTTTTGAAGCTAAAACGCCTTCAGGCTCTTTATTCATTAGGCGCTAGCATGTCTGACTGCAAACAATCAGTCAGCCACCCAGGGATTGTATCATACAAATGCATAAAGACACTTTGTTTTAACGAATGCCTAGCTACACGGTGTGCCACCATATTAGTTTGGCGACCCGAAAAACGTAGCCTGAATCCCTGAAACAATGTGGATATCTCCGCAATGAGGTGAAAACCCGCCGACCTCTGAGGTGCATCCCAGAGCCGATGTATCTCCTGGCAGTCCGTCTCCAGCAGCACTTGCTGGAGGCCCATGTCCCGTGCCATTAAGACCGCGTCCTTGCATGCAAGCAGTTCAATGGATAGCGGGTCCGTAACCCCGTCATACCTTGATCCTCCAGCTCTAACAAGAGCTCCATGATGATCTCGAGCAACATAACCCGCTCCTCCCCTCACAAGACCCATGTTCGTGGCTCCGTCCGTGTTGATCTTGATCCACCTCTCCTCCGGTGGCACCCATCTCGGGTGGACAATGGCTGGGTTTTTCTTCCTTTCCGGAATCTCAAGTGCCCGAACAATCTCCTCGATAATCACCATAGATTTCAGCGGCTGATAAACCAACTCACCATGAGTGTAGTTGTTCCTAGAGTGCCAAACGGCCCACATCACAGTAATCATAATAGCCGCCTCTTCCTTCTTAAATAACCTTTGATCTAGAAGATCTCAAGACCATGACAATGGGTGTAGTTGTGGTATCTCAATACCAAAGAACCGTTGTGTTGCTTCCCAAAATCGCATTGCATGGTCACATTTCATAAGCGAGTGGAACAAAGTCTCATTGTCATTGCCACACATCGGGCAGATTGGTAGTTGCTTGATATGCCTTCTATGAAGCTCGCCATAGGAAGGCAAGAAGTTTTTTAACACACGCCACCAAAACACCCGGATCTTCGGTAGCACGTTAATCTTCCACAACGCCTTCCATATGGTTGAGTCACCCGAAGATGAGCCAACCGTCACTTGCGCCTGTAGCTTGGTTTGCATTGCATGTTTATATGCCGATCTGACCGTAAAGAGCCCAGACTTCTCTCTTGCCCAAGCCCATACGTCCGCCCCTCCTACCCGCGGTCTCGCCATGGCAAGAATAGCTTCCGCATCAGGGGAAAAAAAGATACTGCGCACTAGCTCCGTATCCCACTGATTTGACCCTGGGTCAAGCAAATCTGATACAAACTGGACTGAGTTCGGCTTGAGAGCTCCCATCGGTTTCATTGATATAGTGCCATCTATCCACTGATCATGCCACACCTCGGTTGTCTCTCCATTGCCAACTCGCCGTATGAGTCCTGTCTTTACATCTCTCTCCCTTGGATAATTGCTTTCCAAGTCTTAGAAGAACTAGCTGGACAGCCCGCCATCAGGAACTCCTCATTAGGGAAATAACGTGCTTTAAGCACTCTAGCACATAGACTATTTGGATTCTCAAGTAGCCTCCAAGCTTGCTTTGCTAACAACGCGTCATTAAAAATCTCCAGGTCTCGGAATCCCAAACCTCCTTGTGACTTCGCACTGCACATCTTATCCCAAGATTGCCAATGCATTTCTTTTCTATCAAGTGATCTAGCCCACCAATATTTTGACATGCTTGTCGTCACTTTCTTGCACAAACCTTTTGTGAGTTTGAAACAACTCATAGAGTAGGCCGGTAAATCTTGAACCACTGACTTCAAAAGAACTTCTCTAGCTGCACATGACATCTTCCTTTCACACCATCCCTGCACCCTTGACCTTGCTCTTTCATTGATGTGTTCAAAATTTTGCTCTGTAATTCTACCCGCAGCTGTTGGAAGGCCAAGGTACTTCTCTGACATTGCTTCTCTTTGGATTTGCAATGCCGCTTTGACTCCCATCTTAACAGAGGCGCCACTATTAGGGCTAAAAAATCGAGCTTTTCAGCTTGTTTGCACACTATCCGGAGCCTATGCTGTAATGATGCAATATCTCATTCAGCCTTATGGCGCTCCTGGAATCCGCCTTCATAAAAATTAAGCAATCATCTGCGAATAGGAGATGGGAAATCCACGGGGCAGAGTTGCTAACTCGGATCCCCCTATCAATCCATCCACCATTGTAGTTTTGCAGCATACATGAGAGACCCTCTCCACACAACAGAAAGAGATACGGTGAGATCGGGTCCCCCTGTCGAAAACCTCTCGTCGGTGAAAACACCGGCAGCAACTCCCCATTGACCTTCACCTGGAAGCTTACTGTAGTCACACAAGACATGACAAGGAAAATCCATCGCTCGTGAAACCCAAGCTGCCTCATTATCCCTTCCAGATACTCCCATTCAACTCGGTCGTACGCCTTGATCATATCGATCTTAACCGCACACCAACCTTGCTTGCCTCGTTTTCTTCTCATCAAGTGTATGCATTCATACGCCACTAGGACATTATCGGTTATCAACCGTCCCGGGACAAAAGCACTACGTTCCTCTGCAATAATCTCATAAAGAATCTCCCTCAAACGGTTAGCAAGAACTTTAGAGCAGATTTTGTAGATAACATTGCACAAGGAGATCGGCCTATACTGTGTAATATTTTGTGGATTTTTTACCTTTGGTATAAGCACGATCACCGTGCTATTCACCGTTGCTGGCATTGGTCCTCCATTCAAAAAACCAAGCACCGCCGATGTAACGTCTAGGCCAATCAACTCCCAATGTCGTTGATAGAACCCAGCATGGAAACCATCACATCCGGGCGCCTTCGTTGGCCCCATAGCAAAGAGCGTTGCCTTCACTTCTTCCTCTCTAAACGGCCTCGTCAGTCGTTCATTCATCGGTTCCGTTATTTTATGTGGAACATGATGAAGCACAGCCTCCACATCCGTATAATCTTGCGCGGTGTACAAGCTAGTAAAACTGATGCACCTCGGCATGGATCTCCTCCTTCGACTCACAAAGCTCACCTTCCGCAGTTTTCAGGCTGCGGATCCGATTTATGCTCTTACGCACTGCCGCTCGTGCCTGAAAAAAGCCGGTGTTACGATCACCTGCCTTGAGCCAATCCGCTCTAGATCTCTGCCTCGCCAGTATCTCTTCCTTGTGAAGGAGCTCCGACAGCTGGCGGCCTAGATCCTTCTCCTTCTTCGTCGGCCCCTGAAACAGAGAATTTGACCTCTCCTTTTCATATTCCGTTCGGACTTTCTTAATTTTCCTTTTTACATCTCCAAACTTTTTTGCTTTCCAATCTGTCAGGTGTACCTGCATGTCAGACAGGGCTTGTTCTATGCCCTGCAGTCCTTGCACTCCTACTCCCTTTCGCCAACCATGTAGAACAGCAGCATCATATGATTCCTCTCGTTGCCAGGCCTCCTCATACATAAATCTGCGTTGGTTTCTTCCCTCCTCCACTGGCACTCCCTTCATCTTCACCACCAACATGCAATGATCTGACTTTGGAGTCGGGCAGTGTCTTACGAAAGTAGCCAGGTACATTGACATCATCGCCGGGTTCACTAAGAACCTATCAAGACGAACTTTCACATTGCAATCACCATGTTGCATATTATCCCATGTAAAAGGAACCCCCTGGAAACCAAGATCATTCAGCTCGCAATCATCCATACATTGCCGAAAACCCTCCATCTGCCACTCAGGGCGATCATGAGCTCCAAAGTATTCTGAATTATCTAAGATTTCATTAAAATCACCCCCGCATAACCACGGAGCATCACTTTGAGCCTTCAACCATCGCAATAAGTTCCAACTTTCTGCACGTTCACTTTGTCTAGCTTTCGCATAGAAACCCGTAAACCGCCACTTCTTTTTGTCACCAACTAAGTTCGTAACCGACACATCAATATGCTGATCAGAAAAATTATTAAGAGTTACATCGACTTTATTGGACCAAAACAATGCTAGTCCTCCACTGAGGCCATCACTATTGACAGGATAACAACCCTCAAAGCCAAGCCGGGCAGTGAGGTCACTGACCCTTCTTCCCTCAATCTTTGTCTCCGATACAAAGACTAGGGCGGGAGCTTCTCTCTTCACCAGATCGTGAAGTTCACGAACTGTCTCCGGGTTCCCAAGCCCGCGACAGTTCCAAGATATGCAATTCATTGATCCCCGCGGGGCTGGAACCTAGCATCCGCATGGTATGTTGCATCTTCTTCGAGCGCTTTCTTCTTCTTCGAATCCCTACTGTCCTCCCGTGAACTTGCAGATTCCTCCTCTTCATTCTGTCTCTTCCTCATGACGGTCTCTGTATCTTGCAGTAGCATAGGCCCGTTTACTCCGCCTCTTCCAGCTGAATTTGTCATGTCTACTCTGCGATACACGGATGCCCCTCGGCCCGTCCTACCTCCTCTACCGTTTCCACCTCTGCCCCTTTCATTGAATTGATATACCGTGTTCTTTACTCTCCTAGTAGCTGGTTTCTCCGGAGAATTCACTTCCATTCCCGGCTCAACATCTTCATCTCCTTCTTCTTCTTGCCCCCGTCCACCCATATCTCCGGTGGCCTCTTTCTTGAAAGTTGGTGCTCTGCCCCAACTCCTATTCTTGTTAGCCAAGAATCCGAGAGCCTCCCGGTACGGCGGCCTTCCATGTTCATCTCTCCCAGCAGGTGTTGGGCACATCAGTTCAGCATGTCCCAGCAGCCCACATGAGAAGCAGAAATAGGGTAAGTTCTCATATTGGATCTCAAAGAATTCCGACTCCTTTGTTTTTGACTTCTCTAGTTGCACCCGGCGCATCAAAGGTTCATCTACTTTGATCCAAGCCCTAAACCTGAGGCAATCCCCAAAGGCAAATCCCTTCTCATCCGCATCTAATGCTACCACCTCACCCACCATGCCTGCAATACGCTTTGGTCACGGCGGGCATAACAGGTTAAAAGGGAGGTTGATCACCCGCTCCCAAATCTTGATCTCATCGAACTTCAGCTCTGAAGGGCGCGATCTGATGTTAAACCTCTCTAGTACCACACAATGCTTCCCCACCATCCATGGACCTCCCTCAAAGATCCGATCACAGTCCCGCTTGATAACGAAGCTAGCCAGAAAAACATTTTCTCCCTTTGGCCGGAAATTCAGACCCCTCGGGTTGCCGCACGCCGGACGCAGTACCTCCTCGATGGTATTGACGTGAAATGCCTTCCGGTACAGAACTTTCCCGATGAGTGCATAGGGTTCTTCGATCCGCTCTTCTTCATCCTCATCAATCACAAGCTTCGTTTTCTCCTTCTCCGTGAGATCCAAACGATCCATCATCTGCTCGACCGTCTCAGTCTCCCTCACCTTTCCCCTCTTTCCTCCCATGGCGCTCGACTCCGCCATCAGCTCGCTCGGCCTCCCCCCGATCCCCTCCCCACAGCGTCACCAAGGGTGGGAAAGGACGCAAGGTCCCCCCGTGATCACCCCGAGTGATCTAGCTGCAGCGATCCGGCGATCGGAGAGCAGATGAGCCGGCAATCTCAAAACCCTAGCCTTGCGCCTCCGAGATCGCCTCGTGCGCCGCCTCGCCACTCGAAACCCTAGGATACCGGTTCGGGGCTTAGTTACTGATGATGCCGCCTCGCCCTAGTCATCCGGCTTCAGCGCAGGCGAGTTTCCAACTGCGCGACACTTCTCAGTCCATGCAATTCCGGCAAGTCCGTGGCCCAATGGTCGTATGTCTCTTGTACGCGCGCAGACCACAGTGGCCGTCGGCGCCTATCCTATTGAAGAATTAGTTTTTTTTTGTGTGGGAGAAGGCTTAGGGTTCTAGCGATTATGTTGAATCAGCCGTGATGCACTGATATGAGAATCAATTTACCTTTTTACCCACAAGCACGCGGTACTCCCTCATCTTTTTAGTTTGTACTCTCTCATACACATGTTTGGGTACCCATAGACATCAATCGTTGGATCAAGAGAAATGGAGGGCTCATATTCATTTAGGGGTACTGTAAGGTAAGCCATCATCGATACTTCATCTGGATCGATCTAAAAGTCACAATCCTATCATAAGCCTAACATTAACCAAACATCAGTAACATGCCACAGTCTTGTCACTTCGCCCACAAGACCAATCCTATGCCTACTAGGATGAAGACCACTACCATGAATGAGGAGCCCACTTTGTGGCGCTAGAAAAGAAAATGTTTGCGCTGCTGAGTTGGGGACAAGAGAAGTGCACGTCAATGAGATCTTGGTTGCCCTGTTGTTCTTTCATTCGTTTCACGATTACTATAATCCTCCATCCTAATGCACTTGTCGATGGTAGCTCTAGTAGTCGGGCCAACTAGCCAGGCCCAAGATCCAAACACGAGAAACAAAATAAAAGGCAAGTTGACGAACACATGCCTACCTTGCCATTGGCATGACAGTGCAGTTTGATGTTTCGCAAAGGTTATGTCTCACTTATTTTGAGATATATGCCACACACGCCTCTAGCGTTCCAGACTTGGGCTGTAGGATGAGCGAGATTCTAAATCGCTGCAAGTGATGTATATATGTGGGAACGCTTCAGATAGGCGGCCAATCACACTCGTTCGCCCTCTACTGGGTTGGCTCATGTAGCGGCGCACTATAACATGTGTTCTGGTTTTTTATATATCTTTTTTCTCAGATTTTTCTGTTTTTTTATTTTCAAGAATAATACAATTTTTACTTATTCTCAGAAAGTGTATAGATTTTCTGGGAAAAAAATGAGATTTTTTTGAAAAAACGAACCTTTTTCCAAAGTTCTAAATATTTTTTAAATATTGAAAATAAATTATTTTAGTTTTAAATCTTTTAGAAAAACAAACAATTTATGAAATACGTGAGCATATTTTAAATAATAAAAATTTATAATTTTTAACTTTTCTTAACGCTTACATTTAAAAATATCAAACTTTTTTAAGAAATTGAATAATAATAATAATAATAATCATGATGATAATGATAATAATAATAGTAGAAACCAGCAAAGAAAAAGAGAAAAAGAAAGGCAAGAAAAACAGAACATAATTGAAACTAGTAAAAAAAACAGACCAGAACCTTCCAAAGGATTCCCAAAACCAGAGAAACCAGGGTGCAGAATCTGGCTAAATGGTCGCCCCTATTCGGTTGCGTTCGGCCGACATTACACATTATTTCGACGAGTAGCTTGTGAGCTTGCAAACTGATGTACAAGACTTTATATCTTAAACATCAGATTTCATCTTGTCACTTCACTAATAATCTGGAGATGCATAATCCTCAAATCAATTTTCTGTTGAACATTTCCAGTGTACTCTGGGTAATTGTGTTTGTGGGCTTCTATGACAAAATAATTGTATTCAAATTATTTTTTATATTTAGTGTTTGCTAGCACAACAACTTAAACCCACAACTAAGCCAGTAGCCCAGCTGACAGCAAGGCTGTGCACGTTGGACCTAAAATGTACACAAGTAACCATGCCGAGGTTGAGTGGCCTCCTTTGACAATGTACACGCTTCGGACGCATCACACTCCTGGGTTGGCACATGTTGCGCAGGATTGCGACCGGGAAAGAAGCAGGAAAAGCAAGAGAAGCTGAAGCTTCTTCACATCTTCCTCTTGTACATGTGGGGTTCGTTGTCTAGGAAGGACGAAAGAGAGAGCTGAGGATGCTTGATCCGAACAAATGCAATCACAGGCTGAACCAGAAAAAAGGCAGCACACGAACGGTTTAGGGGCAGCGCCCTTGCATGGCCAAAGCCATTAATAACCTAACAGGGCCAGATCTACATCACTTGGTCCATACCGCACTAGACAACATGTATCTTTAACCACAGTCATGAATGATATTCGGCCATCTCGGTGAAACGGGCACATTGCACATATTCCCGATGCCTCCCATTGCTACACGTATGCACATGACGTTTTGACGCCACACTTTCCAGAGCAACTCTCGCTACAGCACACGGTGTACTGCCAACTCGATCCTCTACTGAGGCAACTGTGGGAAGTCTCATATTTATCAGAAGAGAATGCATGGGTGATCCCATGAAGTAATTGTATCGTCCTCACAAACATTCGTTACGTCTTTAAATGTTACTCGTACTTTAGCAGTAAAGGTTTCCCAGCTGTGCAATTCAATACTTTAAATGGTTTGCCTCCAAAAGTTGTACTTGCCGGTTTGTTCTAAAAGATAAGCCCGGTAGATTTGTACTTACTTCCGTAAACAGTAACCATGTGGTAGAAATAAAGACAACATGTTGTTTCTCTGCCATTGACTCGCCTAATTTCTTTGCTCATGGTAGAACATATTTGCAATCTATTAAGAACACTGACATCTTCTTTCTTAAAACGGTCACTGATACATATTTTTCAGTTGAAAAAGTTTCCCAGCTGCGCAATTCAATACTTGAAATAGTTTGGCTCCAAAAGTTTTACTGGCCGGTTTACTCCGGAACATAAGCCAAATAGAGTCGAACTTACTTCCTTAAACACTAACCATGTAGTAAGAAATAAAGGCAGCATGTTGTTTCTCTGCCATTGACTCGCCTAATTTCTTTGCTCATAGTAGAACATATTTGCAATCTAGTAAGAACACTGACATCTTCTTTCTCAAAACGATCACTGATACATATTTTTCAGTTGGAAAAGTTTCCCAGCTGCTCAATTCAATACTTGAAATAGTTTGGCTCCAGAAGTTTTACTGGCCGGTTTACTCCGGAACATAAGCCAAATAGAGTCGAACTTACGTCCGTAAACACTAACCATGTAGTAAGAAATAAAGGCAACATGTTGTTTCTCTGCCATTGACTCACCTAATTTCTTTGCTCATAGTAGAATATATTTGCAATCTAGTAAGAACACTGACATCTTCTTTCTCAAAACGATCACTGATACATATTTTTCAGTTGGAAAAGTTTCCAGCTGCGCAATTCAATACTTGAAATAGTTTGGCTCCAAAAGTTTTACTGGCCGGTTTACTCTGGAACATAAGCCAAATAGAGTCGAACTTACTTCCGTAAACACTAACCATGTAGTAAGAAATAAAGGCAGCATGTCGTTTCTCTGCCATTGACTCGCCTAATTTCTTTGCTCATAGTAGAACATATTTGCAATCTATTAAGAACACTGACATCTTCTTTCTCAAAACGATCACTGATACATATTTTTCAGTTGGAAAAGTTTCCCAGCTGCGCAATTCAATACTTGAAATAGTTTGGCTCCAAAAGTTTTACTGGCTGGTTTACTCCGGAACATAAGCCAAATAGAGTCGAACTTACTTCAGTAAACACTAACCATGTAGTAAGAAATAAAGGCAACATGTCGTTTATCTGCCATTGACTCACCTATTTTCTTTGCTCATAGTACAACATATTTAAGGACATTGACACTTTTTTCCAAAAAGATCTCTGATACATACCTTTTAGTTGGAGAAGCTTCGCAGCTGTGCAATTCAATAGTTTAAACAGTTTTTTGACAATTTTTCATTGATGAAGAGGTAGAAGGGAAAGAAAAAGTGATCACTGGCCCAGATCACAACTCATGGCGATTCAAAGAAGCTGGCCATTGGGGCTAAAGCCGCTTGCACCTACACTCTGGCCTTCGTCTATGATTCTAGAGTGCACCTAGGCTGCCGCGCTAGCTTTAGCGTTGAAGATCTAGTTGTTTCGCTCCTTTCAAATGCACCAAGAT